>NW_026289176.1:0-30007 GCF_023373465.1 Oncorhynchus keta
GGAAGAATTGGCTTTGGGATGACCAGTGAGATATACCTGCTGGAGTGCGTGCTACGGGTGGGTGCTGCTATGGTGACCAGTGAGCTGAGATAAGGCGGGGCTTTACCTAGCAGAGACTTGTAGATGACCTGGAGCCAGTGGGTTTGGCGACAAGTATGAAGCGAGGGTCAGCCAACGAGAGCATACAGGTTGCAGTGGTGGGTAGTATATGGGGCTTTGGTGCCAAAACGGATGGCACTGTTTAGACTGCATCCAATTTGTTGAGTAGAATGTTGGAGGCTATTTTGTAAATGACATCACCGAAGTCGAGGATCGGTAGGATGGTCAGGTTTAAGAGGGTATGTTTGGCAGCATGAGTGAAGGATGCTTTGTTGCGAAATAGGATTTCCGATTCTAGATTTAATTTTGGATTGGAGATGTTTAACTTCTTATGGGCAGCTAGCATCCCACCTGGCCAACATCCGGTGAAATTGCAGAGCGCCAAATTCAAAATACAGAGATAGTCAAATTAAACATTCTTAAAATAGAAGTGACATACGTCGGCTTAAAGATGAACTTCTTGTTAATCCAGCCGCTGTGTCAGATTTCAAAAGGCTTTACGGCGAAAGCCATACCATGCCATTATCTGAGGACATGTTTGTATGCTTTTGTAAGCATTTTACAACAAAGTAAAGAAATGACAAAAGTCAGAAACAGAGATAAAATTAATCACTTACCTTTGAAGATCTTCATATGGTTGCACTCACATGAGTCCATGTTACACAATAAATGTTCATTTTGTTCGATAAAGTCCCTCTTTATGTCCCAAAAACTCTGTTTTGTTCAGTAATCCACTGGCTCAAAGGCGGTCAAAACACGCAGACGAATACATCCTAATAGTACCGGTAAAATTTGTCGAAACATGTCAAACAATGTTTATAATTAATCCTCAGGTTGTCTATTGTATAAATAAATAGATCGTATTTCTACTGGACAATAGCGTATTCAATAGAAAGAAAAAAGAACGAAGGGCGCTCTATCGGTCACTCACGCAAAGGAGCTCTGCTTCATTCTGCATGCCACTTACAAACTGGTCTCATTCTTCCTCGTTTTTCAGAATACAAGCCTGAAACAATGTTTAAAGACGGTTGACATCTAGTGGAAGCCAGAGGAACTGCAAATGGGGTCCTATACAAATAAATACTGTATAGGCATTCAATAGAAAAGTACCCACATCAAAAATATCCCACTTCCTGGATGGATTTACCTCAAGTTTTCGTCTGCCATATCAGTTATGTTATACTCACACACATTATTGTAACAGTTGTGGACACTTTAGAGTGTTTTCTATTCAATAATACCATGCATATGCATATCCTAGCTTCTTGGCCTGAGTAACATGCAGTTTACATTGGGCACCTCATTCATTCAAAATTCTAAATGCTGTCCCCTACCCAAGAGAGGTTAATGTGATTTTGGAAGGAGAGTTTACAGTCTAACCAGACACCTAGGTATTTGTAGTTGTCTAGGTATTTGCAGGAGCGGGCAGCGATCGGTTGAAGAGCATGCATTTAGTTTTACTTGCGTTTAAGAGCAGTTGGAGGCCACAGAAGGAGTGTTTTATGGCATTGAAGCTCGTCTGGAGGTTAGTTAACACAGTGTCCAAAGAAGGGCCAGAAGTATACAGAATGGTGTCATCTGCGTAGAGGTAGATCATGGAATCACCAGCAGCAAGAACAACATCATTGATGTATACAGAGAAGAGAGTCGGCCCGAGAATTTAACCCTGTGGCACTCCCATAGAGACTGCCAGAGGTCCAGACAACAGGCCCTCCGATTTGACACACTGAACTCTATCAGTGAAGTAGTTGGTGAACCAGGCGAGGCAGTCATTTGAGAAACCAAGGCTGTTGAGTCTGCCAACAAGAATGTTGTGATTGACAGAGTCAGAAGCCTTAGCCAGGTCGATGAATACGGCTGCACAGTAATGTCTCTTATCGATGGCGGTTATGATATCGTTTAGGACCTTGAGCGTGACTGACCAGCTCTGAAACCAGATTGTATAGTGGAGAAGTTACGGTGGGATTCCAAATTGTTGGTGATCTGTTTGTTAACTTGTCTTTCGAAGACCTTTGAATGGCAGGGTAGAATAGATATAGGTCTGTAGCAGTTTGGGTCTAGAGTGTCTCCCCCTTTGAAGAGGGGGATGATCGAAGCTGCTTTCCAATCTTTGGGGATCTCAGACGATACGAAAGAGGTTGAACAGGCTAGTAATAGGGGGTTGCAACAATTTCAGCAGATAATTTTAGAAAAAGAGGGTCCAGATTGTCTAGCCCGGCTGATATGTAGGGGTCCAGATTTTGCAGCTCTTTCAGAACATCAGCTATCTGGATTTGGGTGAAGGAGAAGTGGAGGAGGTTTGGGCGAGTTGCTTTGGGGGGTGGAGGGCTGTTGATCGGGGTAGGGGTAGCCAGGTGGAAAGCATGGCCAGTTGTAGAAAAATGCTCATTGAAATTCTCAATTATAGTGTATTTATCGATGGTGACAGTGTTTCCTATCCTCAGTGCAGTGGGCAGCTGGGAGGAGGTGTTCTTATTCTCCATGGACTTTACAGTGTCTTAGAGTTTTTTTGAGTTTGAATGTTGTTATTATAATTTTTCCCCAGACAATACAATCGTAAATCCTTTTTTTGAAGGTGTAGTTCTACCCTAATATAGAGGCTTGGAAACTTACAGTTTACATCAGGCCTGCAGGTCACATTAAGCTGCCGACATGCCACATCAGGCCCAGCAAGTCACAGTAAGCTGCCGACATGCCACATCAGGCCCAGCAAGTCACATTAAACTGGCTACAGGCCACATCAGGCCCACTAAGTCACATTAAACTGGCTATAGGCCACGTCAGGCCCACTAAGTCACATTAAACTGGCTACAGGCCACATCAGGCCCACTAAGTCACATTAAACTGGCTACAGGCCACATCAGGCCCAGCAAGTCACATTAAACTGGCTACAGGCCACATCAGGCCCACTAAGTCACATTAAACTGCCTACAGGCCACATCAGGCCCACTAAGTCACATTAAACTGCCTACAGGCCACATCAGGCCCACTAAGTCACATTAAACTGGCTACAGGCCACATCAGGCCCAGCAAGTCACATTAAACTGGCTACAGGCCACATCAGGCCCACTAAGTCACATTAAGCTGGCTACAGGCTACATCAGGCCCACTAAGTCACATTAAACTGGCTACAGGCCACATCAGGCCCACTAAGTCACATTAAGCTGCCTACAGGCCACATCAGGCCCAGCAAGTCACATTAAACTGGCTACAGGCCACATCAGGCCCAGCAAGTCACATTAAACTGGCTACAGGCCACATCAGGCCCACTAAGTCACATTAAACTGGCTACAGGCTACACCAGGCCCACTAAGTCACATTAAACTGCCTACAGGCCACATCAGGCCCACTAAGTCACATTAAACTGGCTACAGGCCACATCAGGCCCACTAAGTCACATTAAACTGGCTACAGGCCACATCAGGCCCAGCAAGTCACATTAAACTGGCTACAGGCCACATCAGGCCCACTAAGTCACATTAAGCATTACTGACTCAACTGAAATGAGTCGAAAAGACTCGTTCTTTTGAATGAACGAGTTGAAATGAGTCAGTAAAAGAGCCAAACTTCCCATCCCTATTGTGTAATTCCAGTGTTAGTTTAACTCTTTACAGTGTTTAACTCTTTACAGTGTTAGTTTAACTCTTTATAGTGTTTAACTCTTTACAGTGTTAGTTTAACTCTTTACAGTGTTAGTTTAACTCTTTACAGTGTTAGTTTAACTCTTTACAGTGTTTAACTCTTTACAGTGTTAGTTTAACTCTTTGCAGTGTTAGTTTAACTCTTTACAGTGTTAGTTTAACTCTTTACAGTGTTTAACTCTTTAAAGTGTTAGTTTAACTCTTTACAGTGTTTAACTCTTTACAGTGTTAGTTTAACTCTTTACAGTGTTAGTTTAACTCTTGTCAGTGTTAGTTTAACTCTTTACAGTGTTTAACTCTTTACAGTGTTAGTTTAACTCTTTGCAGTGTTAGTTTAACTCTTTACAGTGTTAGTTTAACTCGTTACAGTGTTTAACTCTTTACAGTGTTAGTTTAACTCTTTACAGTGTTTAACTCTTTACAGTGTTAGTTTAACTCTTTACAGTGTTAGTTTAACTCTTGTCAGTGTTAGTTTAACTCTTTACAGTGTTAGTTTAACTCTTTACAGTGTTTAACTCTTTACAGTGTTAGTTTAACTCTTTACAGTGTTAGTTTAACTCTTTACAGTGTTAGTTTAACTCTTTACAGTGTTTAACTCTTTACAGTGTTAGTTTAACTCTTTACAGTGTTTAACTCTTTACAGTGTTAGTTTAACTCTTTACAGTGTTGGTTTAACTCTTTACAGTGTTAGTTTAACTCTTTACAGTGTTAAATTAACTCCTGAATCAACACTAGAAATGTTACACTGAAAAACCAACACTATTTAACACTGGTCCATTTGCTGTGTGCTCTGAAATAGGGACACATCTGCAGGCTTCCATATATTTCAAGAAACGATTAGAATTCTGAAGAACTATAGAAACGTTCTGAAGAACTATAGATGCCACGTCAAGAACCACAAACTTAAGTCTGGTTCTTTATCGAGCAATAAGGAACCTTAAGAGCTGGTAAGAACCTGTTCTTCTTTTGTTCCGTGCATAGCAGCTTTGAGAATGTAGTTTACACCTCTTCTTAACCATTAGTTTGCTGGTAGTGTTCTGAATTGCCATGGTAAGGCATAACCTTTCTGCAGGGGAGGTCGACATACAGTCACAATGTTGCTTGTGGCAGATTCCTGCTCCTCGACTGTGATGGTCTGCCTGCCTGCCTGCCTGCCTGCCTGAATTCCTGTCTGAACTAAGCCGTACAAATCCCAAAGATTTATATCAGTCATTTAGAGAGACTGTTCATATGTGAAGAGGCTGGCTGGGGGGCTGAGAGGGTGGGAAAATGTGACTGTGGGTGCGAGGGTGAGGCTCGGGGGCTGTGAGTCTGGGAGTGTATGTTAGAGGACTTATCAATCTATTTATATTCCTCCTCATTCTCCTCATCCTCTCCCGCATCCTCCTCCTCAGACACTAAGGGTTTTCATCCAGTCATCATGAATTTATGGTCCTGATGGTAAACTAGTCCAAGTTTCTGATTATCAACTTTAACCTCAGCTGTCCTAACAGTCTACTAGTCCACTGTAACCTCCTCAACTGTTCTAACAGTCTGCTAGTCCACTGTAACCTCCTCAACTGTCCTAACAGTCTGCTAGTCCACTGTAACCTCCTCAACTGTCCTAACAGTCTGCTAGTCCACTGTAACCTCCTCAACTGTCCCAACAGTCTGCTAGTCCACTGTAACCTCCTCAACTGTCCTAACAGTCTGCTAGTCCACTGTAACCTCCTCAACTGTCCTAACAGTCTGCTAGTCCACTGTAACCTCCTCAACTGTCCTAACAGTCTGCTAGTCCACTGTAACCTCCTCAGCTGTCCTAACAGTCTGCTAGTCCACTGTAACCTCCTCAACTGTCCTAACAGTCTGCTAGTCCACTGAAACCTCCTCAACTGTCCTAACAGTCTGCTAGTCCACTGTAACCTCCTCAACTGTCCTAACAGTCTGCTAGTCCACTGTAACCTCCTCAACTGTCCTAACAGTCTACTCGTCCACTGTAACCTCCTCAACTGTCCTAACAGTCTGCTAGTCCACTGTAACCTCCTCAACTGTCCTAACAGTCTGCTAGTCCACTGTAACCTCCTCAACTGTCCTAACAGTCTGCTAGTCCACTGTAACCTCCCTAACTGTCCTAACAGTCTGCTAGTCCACTGTAACCTCCTCAACTGTCCTAACAGTCTGCTAGTCCACTCTAACCTCCTCAACTGTCCTAACAGTCTGCTAGTCCACTGTAACCTCCTCAACTGTCCTAACAGTCTGCTAGTCCACTGTAACCTCCTCAACTGTCCTAACAGTCTGCTAGTCCACTGTAACCTCCTCAACTGTCCTAACAGTCTGCTAGTCCACTGTAACCTCCTCAGCTGTCCTAACAGTCTGCTAGTCCACTGTAACCTCCTCAGCTGTCCTAACAGTCTGCTAGTCCACTGTAACCTCCTCAACTGTCCTAACAGTCTGCTAGTCCACTGTAACCTCCTCAACTGTCCTAACAGTCTGCTAAGCCACTGTAACCTCCTCAACTGTCCTAACAGTCTGCTAGTCCACTGTAACCTCCTCAACTGTCCTAACAGTCTGCTAGTCCACTGTAACCTCCTCAACTGTCCTAACAGTCTTCTAGTCCACTGTAACCTGCTCAACTGTCCTAACAGTCTGCTAGTCCACTGTAACCTCCTCAACTGTCCTAACAGTCTGCTAGTCCACTGTAACCTCCTCAGCTGTCCTAACAGTCTGCTAGTCCACTGTAACCTCCTCAACTGTCCCAACAGTCTGCTAGTCCACTGTAACCTCCTCAACTGTCCTAACAGTCTGCTAGTCCACTGTAACCTCCTCAACTGTCCTAACAGTCTGCTAGTCCACTGTAACCTCCTCAACTGTCCTAACAGTCTGCTAGTCCACTGTAACCTCCTCAACTGTCCTAACAGTCTGCTAGTCCACTGTAACCTCCTCAACTGTCCTAACAGTCTGCTCGTCCACTGTAACCTCCTCAACTGTCCTAACAGTCTGCTAGTCCACTGTAACCTCCTCAGCTGTCCTAACAGTCTGCTAGTCCACTGTAACCTCCTCAGCTGTCCTAACAGTCTGCTAGTCCATTGTAACCTCCTCAGCTGTCCTAACAGTCTGCTAGTCCACTGTAACCTCCTCAGCTGTCCTAACAGTCTGCTAGTCCACTGTAACCTCCTCAACTGTCCTAACAGTCTGCTAGTCCACTGTAACCTCCTCAACTGTCCTAACAGTCTGCTAGTCCACTGTAACCTCCTCAACTGTCCTAACAGTCTGCTAGTCCACTGTAACCTCCTCAACTGTCCTAACAGTCTGCTAGTCTACTGTAACCTCCTCAACTGTCCTAACAGTCTTCTAGTCCACTGTAACCTCCTCAACTGTCCTAACAGTCTGCTAGTCCACTGTAACCTCCTCAACTGTCCCAACAGTCTGCTAGTCCACTGTAACCTCCTCAACTGTCCTAACAGTCTGCTAGTCCACTGTAACCTCCTCAACTGTCCTAACAGTCTGCTAGTCCACTGTAACCTCCTCAACTGTCCTAACAGTCTGCTAGTCCACTGTAACCTCCTCAGCTGTCCTAACAGTCTGCTAGTCCACTGTAACCTCACCAACTGTCCTAACAGTCTGCTAGTCCACTGAAACCCCCAACTGTCCTAACAGTCTGCTAGTCCACTGTAACCTCCTCAACTGTCCTAACAGTCTGCTAGTCCACTGTAACCTCCTCAACTGTCCTAACAGTCTGCTAGTCCACTGTAACCTCCTCAACTGTCCTAACAGTCTACTCGTCCACTGTAACCTCCTCAACTGTCCTAACAGTCTGCTAGTCCACTGTAACCTCCTCAACTGTCCTAACAGTCTGCTAGTCCACTATAACCTCCTCAACTGTCCTAACAGTCTGCTAGTCCACTGTAACCTCCTCAACTGTCCTAACAGTCTGCTAGTCCACTGTAACCTCCTCAACTGTCCTAACAGTCTGCTAGTCCACTGTAACCTCCTCAACTGTCCTAACAGTCTGCTAGTCCACTGTAACCTCCTCAGCTGTCCTAACAGTCTGCTAGTCCACTGTAACCTCCTCAGCTGTCCTAACAGTCTGCTAGTCCACTGTAACCTCCTCAACTGTCCTAACAGTCTGCTAGTCCACTGTAACCTCCTCAACTGTCCTAACAGTCTGCTAGTCCACTGTAACCTCCTCAACTGTCCTAACAGTCTGCTAGTCCACTGTAACCTCCTCAACTGTCCTAACAGTCTGCTAGTCCACTGTAACCTCCTCAACTGTCCTAACAGTCTTCTAGTCCACTGTAACCTGCTCAACTGTCCTAACAGTCTGCTAGTCCACTGTAACCTCCTCAACTGTCCTAACAGTCTGCTAGTCCACTGTAACCTCCTCAGCTGTCCTAACAGTCTGCTAGTCCACTGTAACCTCCTCAACTGTCCCAACAGTCTGCTAGTCCACTGTAACCTCCTCAACTGTCCTAACAGTCTGCTAGTCCACTGTAACCTCCTCAACTGTCCTAACAGTCTGCTAGTCCACTGTAACCTCCTCAACTGTCCTAACAGTCTGCTAGTCCACTGTAACCTCCTCAACTGTCCTAACAGTCTGCTAGTCCACTGTAACCTCCTCAACTGTCCTAACAGTCTGCTCGTCCACTGTAACCTCCTCAACTGTCCTAACAGTCTGCTAGTCCACTGTAACCTCCTCAGCTGTCCTAACAGTCTGCTAGTCCACTGTAACCTCCTCAGCTGTCCTAACAGTCTGCTAGTCCACTGTAACCTCCTCAGCTGTCCTAACAGTCTGCTAGTCCACTGTAACCTCCTCAGCTGTCCTAACAGTCTGCTAGTCCACTGTAACCTCCTCAACTGTCCTAACAGTCTGCTAGTCCACTGTAACCTCCTCAACTGTCCTAACAGTCTGCTAGTCCACTGTAACCTCCTCAACTGTCCTAACAGTCTGCTAGTCCACTGTAACCTCCTCAACTGTCCTAACAGTCTGCTAGTCCACTGTAACCTCCTCAACTGTCCTAACAGTCTTCTAGTCCACTGTAACCTCCTCAACTGTCCTAACAGTCTGCTAGTCCACTGTAACCTCCTCAACTGTCCCAACAGTCTGCTAGTCCACTGTAACCTCCTCAACTGTCCTAACAGTCTGCTAGTCCACTGTAACCTCCTCAACTGTCCTAACAGTCTGCTAGTCCACTGTAACCTCCTCAACTGTCCTAACAGTCTGCTAGTCCACTGTAACCTCCTCAGCTGTCCTAACAGTCTGCTAGTCCACTGTAACCTCACCAACTGTCCTAACAGTCTGCTAGTCCACTGAAACCCCCAACTGTCCTAACAGTCTGCTAGTCCACTGTAACCTCCTCAACTGTCCTAACAGTCTGCTAGTCCACTGTAACCTCCTCAACTGTCCTAACAGTCTGCTAGTCCACTGTAACCTCCTCAACTGTCCTAACAGTCTACTCGTCCACTGTAACCTCCTCAACTGTCCTAACAGTCTGCTAGTCCACTGTAACCTCCTCAACTGTCCTAACAGTCTGCTAGTCCACTGTAACCTCCTCAACTGTCCTAACAGTCTGCTAGTCCACTGTAACCTCCCTAACTGTCCTAACAGTCTGCTAGTCCACTGTAACCTCCTCAACTGTCCTAACAGTCTTCTAGTCCACTGTAACCTGCTCAACTGTCCTAACAGTCTGCTAGTCCACTGTAACCTCCTCAACTGTCCTAACAGTCTGCTAGTCCACTGTAACCTCCTCAGCTGTCCTAACAGTCTGCTAGTCCACTGTAACCTCCTCAACTGTCCCAACAGTCTGCTAGTCCACTGTAACCTCCTCAACTGTCCTAACAGTCTGCTAGTCCACTGTAACCTCCTCAACTGTCCTAACAGTCTGCTAGTCCACTGTAACCTCCTCAACTGTCCTAACAGTCTGCTAGTCCACTGTAACCTCCTCAACTGTCCTAACAGTCTGCTAGTCCACTGTAACCTCCTCAACTGTCCTAACAGTCTGCTCGTCCACTGTAACCTCCTCAACTGTCCTAACAGTCTGCTAGTCCACTGTAACCTCCTCAGCTGTCCTAACAGTCTGCTAGTCCACTGTAACCTCCTCAGCTGTCCTAACAGTCTGCTAGTCCACTGTAACCTCCTCAGCTGTCCTAACAGTCTGCTAGTCCACTGTAACCTCCTCAGCTGTCCTAACAGTCTGCTAGTCCACTGTAACCTCTTCAACTGTCCTAACAGTCTGCTAGTCCACTGTAACCTCCTCAACTGTCCTAACAGTCTGCTAGTCCACTGTAACCTCCTCAACTGTCCTAACAGTCTGCTAGTCCACTGTAACCTCCTCAACTGTCCTAACAGTCTGCTAGTCCACTGTAACCTCCTCAACTGTCCTAACAGTCTTCTAGTCCACTGTAACCTCCTCAACTGTCCTAACAGTCTGCTAGTCCACTGTAACCTCCTCAACTGTCCCAACAGTCTGCTAGTCCACTGTAACCTCCTCAACTGTCCTAACAGTCTGCTAGTCCACTGTAACCTCCTCAACTGTCCTAACAGTCTGCTAGTCCACTGTAACCTCCTCAACTGTCCTAACAGTCTGCTAGTCCACTGTAACCTCCTCAGCTGTCCTAACAGTCTGCTAGTACACTGTAACCTCACCAACTGTCCTAACAGTCTGCTAGTCCACTGAAACCCCCAACTGTCCTAACAGTCTGCTAGTCCACTGTAACCTCCTCAACTGTCCTAACAGTCTGCTAGTCCACTGTAACCTCCTCAACTGTCCTAACAGTCTGCTAGTCCACTGTAACCTCCTCAACTGTCCTAACAGTCTACTCGTCCACTGTAACCTCCTCAACTGTCCTAACAGTCTGCTAGTCCACTGTAACCTCCTCAACTGTCCTAACAGTCTGCTAGTCCACTGTAACCTCCTCAACTGTCCTAACAGTCTGCTAGTCCACTGTAACCTCCCTAACTGTCCTAACAGTCTGCTAGTCCACTGTAACCTCCTCAACTGTCCTAACAGTCTGCTAGTCCACTCTAACCTCCTCAACTGTCCTAACAGTCTGCTAGTCCACTGTAACCTCCTCAACTGTCCTAACAGTCTGCTAGTCCACTGTAACCTCCTCAACTGTCCTAACAGTCTGCTAGTCCACTGTAACCTCCTCAACTGTCCTAACAGTCTGCTAGTCCACTGTAACCTCCTCAGCTGTCCTAACAGTCTGCTAGTCCACTGTAACCTCCTCAGCTGTCCTAACAGTCTGCTAGTCCACTGTAACCTCCTCAACTGTCCTAACAGTCTGCTAGTCCACTGTAACCTCCTCAACTGTCCTAACAGTCTGCTAGTCCACTGTAACCTCCTCAACTGTCCTAACAGTCTGCTAGTCCACTGTAACCTCCTCAACTGTCCTAACAGTCTGCTAGTCCACTGTAACCTCCTCAACTGTCCTAACAGTCTTCTAGTCCACTGTAACCTCCTCAACTGTCCTAACAGTCTGCTAGTCCACTGTAACCTCCTCAACTGTCCTAACAGTCTGCTAGTCCACTGTAACCTGCTCAACTGTCCTAACAGTCTGCTAGTCCACTGTAACCTCCTCAACTGTCCTAACAGTCTGCTAGTCCACTGTAACCTCCTCAGCTGTCCTAACAGTCTGCTAGTCCACTGTAACCTCCTCAACTGTCCCAACAGTCTGCTAGTCCACTGTAACCTCCTCAACTGTCCTAACAGTCTGCTAGTCCACTGTAACCTCCTCAACTGTCCTAACAGTCTGCTAGTCCACTGTAACCTCCTCAACTGTCCTAACAGTCTGCTAGTCCACTGTAACCTCCTCAACTGTCCTAACAGTCTGCTAGTCCACTGTAACCTCCTCAACTGTCCTAACAGTCTGCTCGTCCACTGTAACCTCCTCAACTGTCCTAACAGTCTGCTAGTCCACTGTAACCTCCTCAGCTGTCCTAACAGTCTGCTAGTCCACTGTAACCTCCTCAGCTGTCCTAACAGTCTGCTAGTCCACTGTAACCTCCTCAGCTGTCCTAACAGTCTGCTAGTCCACTGTAACCTCCTCAGCTGTCCTAACAGTCTGCTAGTCCACTGTAACCTCCTCAACTGTCCTAACAGTCTGCTAGTCCACTGTAACCTCCTCAACTGTCCTAACAGTCTGCTAGTCCACTGTAACCTCCTCAACTGTCCTAACAGTCTGCTAGTCCACTGTAACCTCCTCAACTGTCCTAACAGTCTGCTAGTCCACTGTAACCTCCTCAACTGTCCTAACAGTCTTCTAGTCCACTGTAACCTCCTCAACTGTCCTAACAGTCTGCTAGTCCACTGTAACCTCCTCAACTGTCCTAACAGTCTGCTAGTCCACTGTAACCTGCTCAACTGTCCTAACAGTCTGCTAGTCCACTGTAACCTCCTCAACTGTCCTAACAGTCTGCTAGTCCACTGTAACCTCCTCAGCTGTCCTAACAGTCTGCTAGTCCACTGTAACCTCCTCAACTGTCCCAACAGTCTGCTAGTCCACTGTAACCTCCTCAACTGTCCTAACAGTCTGCTAGTCCACTGTAACCTCCTCAACTGTCCTAACAGTCTGCTAGTCCACTGTAACCTCCTCAACTGTCCTAACAGTCTGCTAGTCCACTGTAACCTCCTCAACTGTCCTAACAGTCTGCTAGTCCACTGTAACCTCCTCAACTGTCCTAACAGTCTGCTCGTCCACTGTAACCTCCTCAACTGTCCTAACAGTCTGGTCAGTGTCCTCCAATGACAGTAATCAGATAGTCACAGTGGACATAATAGTGAGTCAAACAACATGGCGTACTCCAGTCAGCCCAGCCATGTAACCTTGCTTCAAAGGAGTCCAGCTTCACCCGGCAAGCTTTAGACGATGATGTCATCCTCCCATGTGACGGGGCTCGGTTTCACTGACCGCCAGATCAATTATTCAGCATGGTTAATTGGTTCAGCTGAAGCCAGATCACGTTGTGTGAAGGCAGGCGGGCACACACTCAACTCCATGGCAGGAAATTAGCTTGCGGGCCAGAGTAAATATATACAGTACATTGCCAAAAGTATGTGGACACGCCTTCAAATGAGTGACTATTTCAGCGACAACCGTTGCTGACAGGTGTATAAAATCTGTCACACACACACACACACACACACACACACACACACACACACACACACACACACACACACACACACACACACACACACACACACACACACACACACACACACACACACACACACACACACACACACACACGGTTTGGCCTCTGAGACACTATCTCTGCCTGAAGCTAACCAGACTGTGAAAGAAGAAAGGTTAAACAAGGGGAAAAAAACATGTATTTCTCTCTGTGACTGAAGAGATGAATAAGACATAATTGGAAGAGCCAAAATAGAAGCCACTTCCTGTTTTGATTTTCCTCAGGGTTCCACCCGCAATATCAGTTCAATATTAGTTCTGTTATACTCACAGACAATATTTTGACAGTTTTGGAAACTTTAGAGTGTTTTCTATCTAGTACTACTAATAATATGCATCTATTAGCAACCTGAGACTGAGGAGCTGGCCGTTTACAATGGCCACCTTTTCATCCAAGCTACTCAATAATGCAGCCATTTAATAACACTGTAATAAGACATAATTGGAAGGGTCAAAGGCTCCAGACAGACACAGTAGTATAGTCAGTATGCTGTTGGAGTGTCTGTACAAGTCAAAGGCTCCAGACAGACACAGTAGTATAGTCAGTATGCTGTTGGAGTGTCTGTACAAGTCAAAGGCTCCAGACAGACACAGTAGTATAGTTAGTATGCTGTTGGAGTGTCTGTACAAGTCAAAGGCTCCAGACAGACACAGTAGTATAGTCAGTATGCTGTTGGAGTGTCTGTACAAGTCAAAGGCTCCAGACAGACACAGTAGTATAGTCAGTATGCTGTTGGAGTGTCTGTACAAGTCAAAGGCTCTGCTTGACAATTCAATGATGGATACACAAGACTCATTTAAATGCAGGAATTGATCTTCCATTTTGTAAATGAGATGTCTGATTTGCGTATGTGTGTGTGGACCTCACTGTTAAAGATGACGAACAAGAGTCACGGGAAATACCATAGAAATTGGAAGAGCCCATTTGAAGCATTTAAAACCAAGATATGGTCACTACACTCTTACAAAAAGGGTTCCACAAGGGTTCTGCAACTTTTCCCACAGGAGAACCCATTTTGGTTCCAGGTAGAACCCTTTTTGGTTCCAGGTAGAACCATTTTTGGTTAGAACCCTCTGTGAAAAGGGTTCTACCTGGAACCAAAAATGGTTCTACCTGGAACCAAAAAGTCACATGGAAGGTAGACCTCACCTCACCTCAGCTCACCTCAGCTCACCTCACCTCACCTCACCTCACCTCACCTCACCTCACCTCACCTCACCTCACCTCACCTCACCTCACCTTACCTTACCTTACCTTACCTTACCTTACCTTACCTTACCTTACCTTACCAGTGAAATGCTGAATACAACAGGTGTAGTAGACCTCACAGTGAAATGCTGAATACAAGTAGACCTTACAGTGAAATGCTGAATACAACAGGTGTAGTAGACCTGACAGTGAAATGCTGAATAAAACAGGTGTAGTAGACCTCACAATGAAATGCTGAATACAACAGGTGTAGTAGACCTTACAGTGAAATGCTGAATACAACCGGTGTAGTAGACCTCACAATGAAATGCTGAATACAACAGGTGTAGTAGACCTCACAGTGAAATGCTGAATACAACAGGTGTAGTAGACCTCACAGTGAAATACTGAATACAACAGGTGTAGTAGACCTCACAGTGAAATGCTGAATACAACAGGTGTAGTAGACCTCACAGTGAAATGCTGAATACAACAGGTGTAGTAGACCTCACAGTGAAATGCTGAATACAACAGGTGTAGTAGACCTCACAGTGAAATGCTGAATACAACAGGTGTAGTAGACCTCACAGTGAAATGCTGAATACAACAGGTGTAGTAGACCTCACAGTGAAATGCTGAATACAACAGGTGTAGTAGACCTCACAGTGAAATGCTGAATACAACAGGTGTTGGTAGACCTCACAGTGAAATGCTGAATACAACAGGTGTAGTAGACCTCACAGTGAAATGCTGAATACAACAGGTGTAGTAGACCTCACAATGAAATGCCGAATACAACAGGTGTAGTAGACCTCACAGTGAAATGCTGAATACAACAGGTGTAGTAGACCTGACAGTGAAATGCTGAATACAACAGGTGTAGTAGACCTCACAGTGAAATGCTGAATACAACAGGTGTAGTAGACCTCACAGTGAAATGCTGAATTCAACAGGTGTAGTAGATCTCACAGTGAAATGCTGAATACAACAGGTGTAGTAGACCTCACAGTGAAATGCTGAATACAACAGGTGTAGTAGACCTCACAGTGAAATGCTGAATTCAACAGGTGTAGTAGACCTCACAGTGAAATGCTGAATACAACAGGTGTAGTAGACCTTACAGTGAAATGCTGAATACAACAGGTGTAGTAGACCTTACAGTGAAATACTGAATACAACAGGTAGACCTTACAGTGAAATACATACTTACGAGCCCTTAACTAACAATGCAGTTTGAAAAAATATGAATAAGAAATAAAAGTAACAAGTAATTGAAGAGCAGCAGTAAAATAACAATAGTGAGACTTTATACAGGGGGTACCGGTACAGAGTCAATGTGGAGGCTATATACAGGGGGTACCGGTACAGAGTCAATGTGGAGGCTATATACAGGGGGTACCGGTACAGAGTCAATGTGGAGGCTATATACAGGGGGTACCGGTACAGAGTCAATGTGGAGGCTATATACAGGGGTACCGGTACAGAGTCAATGTGGAGGCTATATACAGGGGGTACCGGTACAGAGTCAATGTGGAGGCTATATACTGGGGGTACAGGTACAGAGTCAATGTGGAGGCTATATACAGGGGGTACCGGTACAGAGTCAATGTGGAGGCTATATACAGGGGGTACCGGTACAGAGTCAATGTGGAGGCTATATACAGGGGGTACCGGTACAGAGTCAATGTGGAGGCTATATACTGGGGGTACTGGTACAGAGTCAATGTGGAGGCTATATACAGGGGGTACCGGTACAGAGTCAATGTGGAGGCTATATACAGGGGGTACCGGTACAGAGTCAATGTGGAGGCTATATACAGGGGGTACCAGTACAGAGTCAATGTGGAGGCTATATACAGGGGTGTACCGGTACAGAGTCAATGTGGAGGCTATATACAGGGTATTACGGTACAGAGTCAATGTGGAGGCTATATACAGGGGGTACCGGTACAGAGTCAATGTGTAGGCTATATACAGGGTATTACGGTACAGAGTCAATGTGGAGGCTATATACAGGGGGTACCGGTACAGAGTCAATGTGGAGGCTATATACAGGGGTACCGGTACAGAGTCAATGTGGAGGCTATATACAGGGGAGTACCGGTACAGAGTCAATGTGGAGGCTATATACAGGGTATTACGGTAAAGAGTCAATGTGGAGGCTATATACCGTGTATTACGGTACAGAGTCAATGTGGAGACTATATACAGGGAGTACCGGTACAGAGTCAATGTGGAGGCTATATACAGGGTATTACGGTAAAGAGTCAATGTGGAGGCTATATACCGTGTATTACGGTACAGAGTCAATGTGGAGACTATATACAGGGGAGTACCGGTACAGAGTCAATGTGGAGGCTATATACAGGGTATTACGGTAAAGAGTCAATGTGGAGGCTATATACCGTGTATTACGGTACAGAGTCAATGTGGAGACTATATACAGGGAGTACCGGTACAGAGTCAATGTGGAGGCTATATACAGGGGTACTGGTACAGAGTCAATGTGTGGGGGCACCGGTTAGTTGAGGTAATATGTACATGTAGGTAGAGTTATTAGTGACTCTGCATAGATGATAACAACAGAGAGTAGCAGCGGTGTAAAAGAGGAGGGTGGGACAATGCAATAGTCGGGGTGGCCATTTGATTAGGTGTTCAGGTGTTCTTGGACCTAGACTTGGTGCTCCGGTACCGCTTTGATTAGGTGTTCAGGTGTTCTTGGCCCTAGACTTGGTGCTCCGGTACCTCTTTGATTAGGTGTTCAGGTGTTCTTGGACCTAGACTTGGTGCTCCGGTACCGCTTTGATTAGCTGTTCAGGTGTTCTTGGACCTAGACTTGGTGCTCCGGTACCGCTTGCCGTGTGGTAGCAGAGAACAGTCTATGACTTGGTGCTCCGGTACCGCTTGCCGTGTGGTAGCAGAGAGAACAGTCTATGACTTGGTGCTCTGGTACCGCTTTGATTAGGTGTTCAGGAGTCTTATGGCTTGGGGGTAGAAGCTGTTTAGAAGCCTCTTGGACCTATACTTGGTGCTCCGGTACCGCTTTGATTAGGTGTTCAGGAGTTTTACGGCTTGGAGGTAGAAGCTGTTGAGAAGCCTCTTGGACCTAGACTTGGTGCTCCGGTACCGCTTGCCATGTGGTAGCAGAGAGAACAGTCTAGGACTAGGGTGGCTGGAGTCTTTGACCATTTTTAGGCCTTCCTCTGACACCGCCTGGTATAGAGGTCCTGGATGGCAGGAAACTTGGCCAAACCAAGCAGCCAGGATCCTCTCGATGGTGCAGCTGTAGAACATTTTGAGGATCTGAGGACCCATGCCAAATCTTTTCAGTCTCCTGAGGGGGAATAGGTTTTTGTCGAGCCCTCTTCACGTCTGTCTTGGTGTGTTTGGACCATGTTAGTTTGTTGGTGATGTGGACACCAAGGAACTTGAAGCTCTCAACCTGCTTCACTACAGCCCCGTCGATGAGAATGGGGGCGTGATCGGTCCTCTTTTTCCTGTAGTCCACAAAAATCTCCTCTGTCTTGATCACGTTTAGGGAGAAGTTGTTGTCCTGGCATCACACGGCCAGGTCTCTGACCTCCTCCATATAGGATGTCTTGTCTGTGATCAGGCCTACCACTGTTACCATCGGCAAATGTAATAATGGTGTTGGAGTCGTGTTTGATCATGCAGTCGTGGGTGAACAGGGAGTATGGAAGGGGACTAAGTACAGTCATGAGTGAACAGGGAGTACAGGTGGGGACTGAGCACGCACCCCTGAGGGGCCCCTGTCTTGAGGATCATCGTGGTGGATGTGTTGTTACCTACCCTTACAACTTGGGGGCTGTCCGTCAGGAAGTCCAGGATCCAGTTGCAGAGGGTCTCAGGGTCATTAGCTTATTGATGAGCTTTGATGGCACTATGGTGTTGAATGCTGAGCTGTAGTCAATGAATAGCATTCTCACATAGGTGTTCTTTTTGTCCAGGTGGGAAAGGGCAGTGTGGAGTACAATAGAGATTGCATCATCTGTGGATCTGTTTGGGTGGTATGCAAATTGTTGTGGGTCTAGGGTTTCTGGGATAATGGTGTTGATGTGAGCCATGACCAGCCTCTCAAAGCATTTCATGGCTACAGACGTCAGTGCTAAAGGTCGGTAGTCATTAAGGCAGGTTATCTTAGTGTTCTTGGGTACAGGCACTATGGTGGTCTGCTTAACCTCTCAGGGATATGTGAGACTAGCGTCCCACCTGGCCAAAAACCTGGGAGAATGCAGAGAGCCAAATTCAAATAAATTACTATAAAAATCAAAACTTTCATGAAATCACACATGCAAGATAACAAATTAAAGCTACACTTGTTGTGAATCCAGCCAACATGTCAGATTTCAAAAAGGCTTTTCGGCGAAAGCATAAGATGCTATAATCTGAGGAACGCACCCCAGTAAACAAAGAGAGAGTAGCATATTTCAACCCTGCAGACGCGACACAAAACGCAGAAATAAAAATATAATTCATGCCTTACCTTTGACGAGCTTCTTTTGTTGGCACTCCGATATGTCCCATCAACATCACAAATGGTCCTTTTGTTCGATTAATTCCGTCGATATTTATCCAAAATGTCCATTTATTTGGCGCGTTTGATCCAGAAAAACACCAGTTCCAACTTGCACAATGTGACTACAAAATATCTCAAAAGTTACCTGTAAACTTTGCCAAAACATTTCAAACTACTTTTGTAATACGACTTTAGCTATTTTTGAACATAAATAATCAATAAAATTGAAGATCTGTGTTCAATACAGGAGGAAAACAAACTGTAGCTTTCTGGTCACGCCCCTCTATCTCACAGTACACTTGAAGTGACCCTCGTTCTGAACAGGGCTACTTCTTCATAACACAAAGGAAAAACCTCAACCAATTTTTAAAGGCTGTTGACATCCAGTGGAAGCGGCAGGAACTGCAAGAAGGTCCCTTAGACATCTGGATGAATGAAAACATCCAATGAAAACACATTGAAAAGAGAGTGACCTCACAAAAACTAAAATCTTGAATGGTTTGTCCTCGGGATTTCGCCTGCTTAGATAAGTTCTGTTATACTCACAGACATGATTAGAACAGTTTTAGAAACTTCAGAGTGTTATCCATACTAATAATATGCATATCTTATCTTCTGGGGATGAGTAGCAGGCAGTTGAATTTGGGCATGCATTTCATCCGGACGTGAAAATACTGCCCCCTGTCAAGAAGAAGTTAAACCATGTTGGTATTACAGACTGGGTCAGGGAGAGGTTGAAAATGTGAGTGAAGACACTTGCCAGTTGGCCAGTGCATGCTCGCAGTACACGTCCTGGTAATCCATCTGGCCCTGCGGCCTTGTGAATGTTAACCTGTTTAAAGCTTTTCCTCACATCAGCTGTGGAGAGCTTCATCACAGTCATCTAGAAAAGCTGGTGTTCTCATGCATGTTTCAGTGTTATTTGCCTCGAAGCGAGCATAGAAGTAGTTTAGCTCGTCTGGTAGACTCGTGTCACTGGAAAGCTCTCGGCTGTGCTTCCCTTTGTAGTCTGTAATGGTTTGCAAGCCCTGCCACATCCGACGAGCGTCAGAGTCGGTGTAGTACGATTCGATATTAGTCCTTTATAGGCACTTTGCCTGTTTGATGGTTCATTGGAGGGCATAGAGGAGTTTCTTATAAGCTTCCGGGTTAGAGTCCCGCTCCTTGAAAGCGGCAGCTCTAGCCTTTAGCTCAGTGAGGATGTTGCCTGTAATCCATGGCTTCTGGTTGGGGTATGTACGTACGGTCACTGTGGGGACGACGTCATCGATGCACTTATTGATGAAGCTAGTGACTTATGTGGTGTATTCCTCAATGCCATCAGAGGAATCCCGGAACATATTCCAGTCTGTGATAGCGAACAGTCCTGTAGCTTAGCAACTGCTTCATCGGACCACTTTTATTGTCGATCGAGTCACTGGTGCTTCCTGCTTTAATTTTTGCTTGTAAGCAGGTATCAGGAGGATAGAATTATGGTCAGATTTGCCAAATGGAGGGCGAGGGAGAGCTTTGTGTGTGTCTCTGTGGAGTAAAGGTGGTCCATAGTTTTCTCTGGTTGCTGATGTATATTATGTGTATTGTATTATGTATATTATTCATATGTTGTTTGGTTTCCTGTTAGGACCCCAGGCTAATTGGGAATTCCAACAAACACTAGTAAATACTGCAAAATATCCAGGAACAGTAACTGAGTGCTGTGTATTTCCACTGAGCAATTGATCTTGTAAAAACAGACGCATCACAGAAGGTTTCATGAATGACTGTGTGATTCTATCAAGTGATTGTATTGAGACTTAGGCAGCCCGTGACATACAGCACATGGCAGGGCTCCTATGGTTCCCCCAACACCACCAGACCCTCAGTCAGGTCCTGAATACATCTCTTTCATTCAGCACCATGTATGCTACGTCTTGTATCGTGGATAGAGTATGATTCACAAAGTTCTCTCTACAGAGTGTCCCTTGGCTGCGTTTCAGACATGGAGTGGTCTCAGGTGGAAAGGGTTAGTAGAACTGAAACTACTCTAATAACCCCCTGCTAATGTCATCCATCTCACCCCCTTCACCACTCCTAGTCTGTGTGTGTGTGTCCTCCTCAAGACCGCTTTCTGTTTGTGTCTGTCAGTCTAATCTGCTATTGATCTGGAGACATATCGATCCACCGGAAAGACAGGCTTAGCTAGATCTGGAGGAGCTGGGGAGTGAGGGGCAGCTGGGATTGTGGGGACTGAGGGTTTGGGCTGCTAGGGGGAGGGAGGGGGCAGCTGGGATTGTGGGGGCTGAGGGTTTGGGCTGCTAGGGGAGGGGGCAGCTGGGATTGTGGGGGCTGAGGGTTTGGGCTGCTAGGGGAGGGGAGGGGGCAGCTGGGATTGTGGGGGCTGAGGGTTTGGGCTGCTGGGCGGGGGGTGAGGGGCTGTTGGGCCTGAGAGTCTGGGCTGCTGGGGGAGTGGAGAGTGAAGGGCTGCTGGGATTGTGGGGACTGAGGGTCTGGGTTGCTGGGGGAGTGGAGAGTGAGGGGCTGCTGGGATTGTGGGGACAGAGGGTCTGGGCTGCTGAAGGGGGTGAGGGGCTGCTGGGATTGTGGGGACTGAGGATCTGGGCTGCTGGGGGAGTGGAGAGTGAGGGGCTGCTGGGATTGTGGGGACAGAGGGTCTGGGCTGCTGAAGGGGGGTGAGGGGCTGCTGGGATTGTGGGGACTGAGGATCTGGGCTGCTGGGGGAGTGGAGAGTGAGGGGCTGCTGGGATTGTGGGGACAGAGGGTCTGGGCTGCTGAAGGGGGGTGAGGGGCTGCTGGGATTGTGGGGACAGAGGATCTGGGCTGCTGGGGGGAGTGGAGAGTGAGGGGCTGCTGGGATTGTGGGGACAGAGGGTCTGGGCTGCTGAAGGGGGGTGAGGGGCTGCTGGGATTGTGGGGACTGAGGATCTGGGCTGCTGGGGGGAGTGGAGAGTGAGGGGCTGCTGGGATTGTGGGGACAGAGGGTCTGGGCTGCTGAAGGGGGGGTGAGGGGCTGCTGGGATTGTGGGGACTGAGGATCTGGGCTGCTGGGGGGAGTGGAGAGTGAGGGGCTGCTGGGATTGTGGGGACAGAGGGTCTGGGCTGCTGAAGGGGGGTGAGGGGCTGCTGGGATTGTGGGGACAGAGGATCTGGGCTGCTGGGGGAGTGGAGAGTGAGGGGCTGCTGGGATTGTGGGGACAGAGGGTCTGGGCTGCTGAAGGGGGGTGAGGGGCTGCTGGGATTGTGGGGACAGAGGATCTGGGCTGCTGGGGGAGTATGAAAAGGTCTACCATGTAACTAATAGTCAGAAATGGATGTTGAATATTTAAAACATCACGTACCGTGTGTGTGTGTGTTGAATATGTAAAACACTGTGCACGTCTCTCCACTCACTGTATAATCAACACCCTGAGCGACTCTTGTTCGTCATCATTAACAATGAGGTCCACACACACATGCAAATCAGACATCTCATTTACAAAATGGAAGATCAATTCCTGCATTTAAATGAGTCCTGTGTATCCATCATTGAATTGTCAAGCAGAGCCTTTGACTTGTACAGACACTCCAACAGCATACTGACTATACTACTGTGTCTGTCTGGAGCCTTTGACTTGTACAGACACTCCAACAGCATACTGACTATACTACTGTGTCTGTCTGGAGCCTTTGACTTGTACAGACACTCCAACAGCATACTGACTATACTACTGTGTCTGTCTGGAGCCTTTGACTTGTACAGGCACTCCAACAGCATACTGACTATACTACTGTGTCTGTCTGGAGCCTTTGACTTGTACAGACACTCCAACAGCATACTGACTATACTACTGTGTCTGTCTGGAGCCTTTGACTTGTACAGACACTCCAACAGCATACTAACTATACTACTGTGTCTGTCTGGAGCCTTTGACTTGTACAGACACTCCAACAGCATACTGACTATACTACTGTGTCTGTCTGGAGCCTTTGACTTGTACAGACACTCCAACAGCATACTAACTATACTACTGTGTCTGTCTGGAGCCTTTGACTTGTACAGGCACTCCAACAGCATACTGACTATACTACTGTGTCTGTCTGGAGCCTTTGACTTGTACAGACACTCCAACAGCATACTAACTATACTACTGTGTCTGTCTGGAGCCTTTGACTTGTACAGACACTCCAACAGCATACTGACTATACTACTGTGTCTGTCTGGAGCCTTTGACTTGTACAGACACTCCAACAGCATACTGACTATACTACTGTGTCTGTCTGGAGCCTATGACCCTTCCAATTATGTCTTATTACAGTGTTATTAAATGGCTGCAGGGGCATTATTGAGTGGCTTGGATGAAAAGGTGCCCATTGGAAACATACACATAACCGTATATAGCAGAGGGAATAACTCATCACAGACACTGCTACTAGCTGTCCAGCCTCATCACAGACACTGCTGCTACTAGCTGTCCATCCTCATCACAGACACTGCTACTAGCCGTCCATCCTCATCACAGACACTGCTGCTACTAGCTGTCCATCCTCATCACAGACACTGCTACTAGCTGTCCAGCCTCATCACAGACACTGCTGCTAGCCGTCCATCCTCATCACAGACACTGCTGCTACTAGCCGTCCATCCTCATCACAGACACTGCTGCTAGCTGTCCAGCCTCATCACAGACACTGCTACTAGCTGTCCAGCCTCATCACAGACACTGCTGCTAGCCGTCCATCCTCATCACAGACACTGCTGCTACTAGCTGTCCATCCTCATCACAGACACTGCTACTAGCCGTCCATCCTCATCACAGACACTGCTGCTAGCTGTCCAGCCTCATCACAGACACTGCTACTAGCTGTCCATCCTCATCACAGACACTGCTACTAGCTGTCCATCCTCATCACAGACACTGCTGCTACTAGCTGTCCATCCTCATCACAGACACTGCTGCTACTAGCTGTCCATCCTCATCACAGACACTGCTACTAGCCGTCCATCCTCATCACAGACACTGCTGCTGCTAGCTGTCCATCCTCATCACAGACACTGCTGCTACTAGCTGTCCATCCTCATCACAGACACTGCTGCTAGCTGTCCATCCTCATCACAGACACTGCTGCTAGCTGTCCATCCTCATCACAGACACTGCTACTACTAGCTGTCCATCCTCATCACAGACACTGCTGCTACTAGCTGTCCAGCCTCATCACAGACACTGCTGCTAGCCGTCCATCCTCATCACAGACACTGCTGCTGCTAGCTGTCCATCCTCATCACAGACACTGCTGCTAGCTGTCCAGCCTCATCACAGACACTGCTGCTAGCTGTCCATCCTCATCACAGACACTGCTACTACTAGCTGTCCATCCTCATCACAGACACTGCTGCTACTAGCTGTCCAGCCTCATCACAGACACTGCTGCTACTAGCTGTCCATCCTCATCACAGACACTGCTGCTACTAGCTGTCCAGCCTCATCACAGACACTGCTGCTACTAGCTGTCCATCCTCATCACAGACACTGCTGCTACTAGCTGTCCAGCCTCATCACAGACACTGCTGCTAGCTGTCCATCCTCATCACAGACACTGCCGCTAGCCGTCCATCCTCATCACAGACACTGCCGCTAGCCGTCCATCCTCATCACAGACACTGCTACCAGCTGTCCATCCTCATCACAGACACTGCTGCTAGCTGTCCATCCTCATCACAGACACTGCTGCTACTAGCTGTCCAGCCTCATCACAGACACTGCTACTAGCTGTCCAGCCTCATCACAGACACTGCTGCTGCTAGCTGTCCATCCTCATCACAGACACTGGTACTAGCTGTCCAGCCTCATCACAGACACTGCTACTACTAGCTGTCCATCCTCATCACAGACACTGGTACTAGCTGTCCAGCCTCATCACAGACACTGCTACTACTAGCTGTCCAGCCTCATCACAGACACTGCTACTAGCTGTCCATCCTCATCACAGACACTGCTGCTACTAGCTGTCCAGCCTCATCACAGACACTGCTACTACTAGCTCCTCGTTTCCAAGATGGCGTAGCAGTCGGACGTGTGTTTTGTCTTGTCCCGTCCTGTCTAGTGTAAATATAGTTTTCTTCGTTTTTTTCTGTATATATTTCGTACATATTTTAATCTCACTTTCCAACTAGAGCTGAATATACTCTCCTGCAACCCGCATCACCCAATGTGGTACGGATCTGCTTTTTCTATACTTTACTTTAGAACCGGAACCACCATCAGAAGCTAGCCAGCTAACTAGCTACTAGCTAGTACTCAGTTAGCCATTGCTAGCGGTCTTCAAAGCTAACTAGGACACCATCGCGACATCAACCCAGAGCATATCAGACTGCTCTTTCTCTACCACATCTCCGGATTCCTACCGCAAGCTCTGAACCTTTACACCGGATCATCGCAACTAGCTAGCTGCAATCCGAGTGGCTACTCCTGGCTAACGTCTCTGTCCCAAAACAAGCACCAGTTAGCCTTGAGCTAAGCCCATCTCCCGACTAGCCGAAGAGGCCCAACAATACCTCTTTTGCCAATTGGCCTGGACCCTTTACTGCCGACACGGAGCCCCGCCCGATCCATCACGACTGGTCCGCCGACATAATCGTCCGAGGTGGTTTCAACAGGCTTTTTCGTTGCGACATCGCCAAAGATCCATCTGCTGGCCAAGGCCCGCGAGCTTTCTGAAACGCTGTGTCTCCAGCTCACCTAGCGTACTAGAGCACCTGTAGCATACTCCTGGGCTACAATTACCGGGCCCACGACCGGTCTGTCGATGTCACCGCATGAAGAGGAATAAACAGACTCACCCCATCGCGACGTCCCCCAAAGGTTAGCTCTCTAGCCCTCGCTATCTCCCTGCTTGCTAATTCGGCCTGCTAACGGCTAGCTTGTCTAGCCCGGGCCTACGAACTGTTAGCTTGTTAGCACAGGCCTGCTAACCATCTGAATCACCGCATCCCAAACACTCTGAACCCATTTACTTTCTATCTCTCTTTGATTTTTTTTTTGTTTATACCTTCCGGAAACCTGCCTCACCCACTGTGATACGGAATCGCTATTACTTTTAATTTTTTATTTTATTTTTATGACACACTCAAGAACCTCCAGACGCTATCCAGCTAACTAGCTACAAGCTATTTAGTCATTGTTAGTTTTTAAAACCTGGATAACACTCGCCAGCCCAGCTTCCCTGCCCATCCACCGCTGCCCCCTGGACACTGATCTCTTGGCTACATAGCTGACGCACGCTGGACTGTCCATTAATCACGGTACCCCATTCTGCTTGTTTGTTTATCTGTCGGCCCAGTTGCCTAGTCAACGCCATTTTACCTGCTGTTTGTTGTGCTAGCTGATTAGCCTCGCCTACTGTTTTTAGCTAGCTTTCCCAATTCAACACCTGTGATTACTGTATGCCTCGCTGTATGTCTCTCTCAAATGTCAATATGCCTTGTATACTGTTGTTCAGGTTAGTTATCATTGTTTTAGTTCACAATGGAGCCCCTAGATCCACTCTGCATACCCCTGTTACCTCCTTTGTCCCACCCCCACACATGCGGTGACCTCACCCATTACAACCAGCATGTCCAGAGATACAACCTCTCTCATCATCACCCAGTGCCTGGGCTTACCTCCGCTGTACCCGCACCCCACCATACCCCTGTCTGCGCATTATGCCCTGAATATATTCTACCATGCCCAGAAACCTGCTCCTCTTATCCTCTGCCCCCAACGCTCTAGGCGACCAGTTTTGATAGCCTTTAGCCGCACCCTCATACTACTCCTTCTCTGTTCCGCGGGTGATGTGGAGGTAAACCCAGGCCCTGCATGTCCCCAGGTACCCTCATTTGTTGACTTCTGTGATCGAAAAAGTCTTGGTTTTATGCATGTCAACATCAGAAGCCTCCTCCCTAAGTTTGTTTTACTCACTGCTTTAGCACACTCTGCTAACCCTGATGTCCTTGCCGTGTCTGAATCCTGGCTCAGGAAGGCCACCAAAAATTCAGAGATTTCCATACCCAACTATAACATCTTCCGTCAAGATAGAACTGCCAAAGGGGGCGGAGTCGCAGTCTACTGCAGAGATAGCCTGCAAAGTAATGTCATACTTTCCAGGTCCATACCCAAACAGTTTGAACTACTAATTTTGAAAATTACTCTCTCCAGAAACAAGTCTCTCACTGTTGCCGCCTGCTACCGACCCCGTCAGCTCCCAGCTGTGCCCTGGACACCATTTGTGAATTGATCGCCCCCATCTAGCTTCAGAGTTTGTTCTGTTAGGTGACCTAAACTGGGATATGCTTAACACCCCGGCAGTCCTACAATCTAAGCTAGATGCCCTCAATCTCACTCAAATCATCAAGGAACCCACCAGGTACAACCCTAACTCTGTAAACAAGGGCACCCTCATAGACATCATCCTGACCAACTGGCCCTCCAAATATACCTCCGCTGTCTTCAACCAGGATCTCAGCGATCACTGCCTCATCGCCTGTATCCGCCACGGAGCCGCAGTCAAACGACCACCCCTCATCACTGTCAAACGCTCCCTAAAACACTTCTGTGAGCAGGCCTTTCTAATCGACCTGGCCCGGGTATCCTGGAAGGACATTGACCTCATCCCGTCAGTTGAGGATGCATGGTCATTCTTTAAAAGTAACTTCCTCACCATTTTAGATAAGCATGCTCCGTTCAAAAAATGCAGAACCAAGAACAGATACAGCCCTTGGTTCACTCCAGACCTGACTGCCCTCGACCAGCACAAGAACATCCTGTGGCGGACTGCAATAGCATCGAATAGCCCCGTGATATGCAACTGTTCAGGAAGTCAGGAACCAATACACGCAGTCAGTCAGGAAAGCTAAGGCCAGCTTCTTCAGGCAGAAGTTTGCATCCTGTAGCTCCAACTCCAAAAAGTTCTGGGACACTGTGAAGTCCATGGAGAACAAGAGCACCTCCTCCCAGCTGCCCACTGCACTGAGGCTAGGAAACACGGTCTCCACCGATAAATCCATGATTATCGAAAACTTCAATAAGCACTTCTCAACGGCTGGCCATGCCTTCCGCCTGGCTACTCCAACCTCGGCCAACAGCTCCGCCCCCGTAGTTCCTCACCCAAGCCTCTCCAGGTTCTCCTTTACCCAAATCCAGATAGCAGATGTTCTGAAAGAGCTGCAAAACCTGGACCCGTACAAATCAGCTGGGCTTGACAATCTGGACCCGCTATTTCTGAAACTATCTGCCGCCATTGTCGTAACCCCTATTACCAGCCTGTTCAACCTCTCTTTCATATCGTCTGAGATCCCCAAGGATTGAAAGCTGCCGCAGTCATCCCCCTCTTCAAGGGGGAGACACCCTGGACCCAAACTGCTATAGACCTATATCCATCCTGCCCTGCCTATCTAAGGTCTTCGAAAGCCAAGTCAACAAACAGGTCACTGACCATCTCGAATCCCACCGTACCTTCTCCGCTGAGAAATCTGGTTTCCGAGCCGGTCACGGGTGCACCTCAGCCACACTCAAGGTACTAAATGATATCATAACCGCCATCGATAAAAGACAGTACTGTGCAGCCGTCTTCATCGACCTCGCCAAGGCTTTCGACTCTGTCAATCACCATATTCTTATCGGCAGACTCAACAGCCTCGGTTTTTCGGATGACTGCCTTGCCTGGTTCACCAATTACTTTGCAGACAGAGTTCAGTGTGTCAAATCGGAGGGCATGCTGTCCGGTCCTCTGGCAGTCTCTATGGGGTGCCACAGGGTTCAATTCTCGGGCCGACTCTTTTCTCTGTATATATCAATGATGTTGCTCTTGCTGCGGGCGATTCCCTGATCCACCTCAACGCAGACGACACCATTCTATATATTTTCGGCCCGTCATTGGACACTGTGCTATCAAACCTCCAAACGAGCTTCAATGCCATACAGCACTCCTTCCGTGGCCTCCAACTGCTCTTAAACGCGAGTAAAACCAAATGCATGCTTTTCAACCGATCGCTGCCTGCACCCGCATGCCCGACTAGCATCACCACCCTGGATGGTTCCGACCTTGAATATGTGGACATCTATAAGTACCTAGGTGGTCCTTCTGTAGCTCAGTTGGTAGAGCATGGCGCTTGTAATGCCAGGGTAGTGGGTTCGATTCCCGGGACCACCCATACGTAGAATGTATGCACACATGACTGTAAGTCGCTTTGGATAAAAGCGTCTGCTAAATGGCATATATATTATTATTATTATTATTATTATATTATTATAGGTGTCTGGCTAGACTGCAAACTCTCCTTCCAGACTCACATCAAACATCTCAAATCAAATCAAGAGTCGGCTTTCTATTCCGCAACAAAGCCTCCTTCACTCACGCTGCCAAGCTTACCCTAGTAAAACTGACTATCCTACCGATCCTCGACTTCGGCGATGTCATCTACAACATGGCTTCCAACACTCTACTCAGCAAACTGGATGCAGTCTATCACAGTGCCATCTGTTTTGTCACTAAAGCACCTTATACCACCCACCACTGCGACTTGTATGCTCTAGTCGGCTGGCCCTCACTACATATCCGTCGCCAGACCCACTGGCTCAGGTCATCTACAAGTCCATGCTAGGTAAAGCTCCGCCTTATCTCAGTTCACTGGTCACGATGGCAACACCCATCCGTAGCACGCGCTCCAGCAGATGTATCTCACTGATCATCCCTAAAGTCAACACCTCATTTGGCCGCCTTTCGTTCCAGTTCTCTGCTGCCTGTGACTGGAACGAATTGCAAAATCGCTGAAGTTGGAGACTTTTATCTCCCTCACCAACTTCAAACATCAGCTATCCGAGCAGCTAACCGATCGCTGCAGCTGTACATAGTCTATCGGTAAATAGCTCACCCATTTTCACCTACCTCATTCCCATACTGTTTTTATACTGTTTTTATTTATTTACTTTTCTGCTCTTTTGTACACCAATATCTCTACCTGTACATGACCATCTGATCATTTATCACTCCAGTGTTAATCTGCAAAATTGTATTATTCGCCTACCTCCTCATGCCTTTTGCATACATTGTATATAGACTGCCCATTTTTTCTACTGTGTTATTGACTTGCTAATTGTTTACTCCATGTGTAACTCTGTGTTGTCTGTTCACACTGCTATGCTTTATCTTGGCCAGGTCGCAGTTGCAAATGAGAACTTGTTCTCAACTAGCCTACCTGGTTAAATAAAGGTGAAATAAAAAAAAATAAAAAAAACTGCTGCTACTAGCTGTCCAGCCTCATCACAGACACTGCTACTCACAGACACTAGCTGTCCAGCCTCATCACAGACACTGCTACTAGCTGTCCATCCTCATCACAGACACTGCTGCTGCTAG
>NW_026289177.1:0-2892 GCF_023373465.1 Oncorhynchus keta
TAAGAAGAGTGACGGGGCGTATGCCTCATGACTAACTTGAGACATGGTGTGATGAAAGAAACATACAGGAACTCAAATCCTTCTGTTCACCTGATTTAGAATTCCTCAAAATCAATGTAGACCGCATTATCTGCCAAGGAATTCTCTTCGATTATAATCACAGCCGTATATGTCCCCCCCAAGCAGACACATCTATGGCTCTAGACGAACTTTATTTAACTCTTTGCCAAAAACAGCTTCTATCTCAAGGCCATCAGACTGTTAAACAGCCACCACTAACATTGAGTGGCTGCTGTACACTGTCATTGACACTGACCCAACTCCAGCCACTTTAATAATGGAATTGATGGGAAATTATGTAAATATATCACTAGCCACTTTAAACAATGCTACATATATAATGTTACTTACCCTACATTATTCATCTCATATGCATAAGTATATACTGTACTCTATATATCATGACTGCATCCTTATGTAATACATGTATCACTAGCCACTTTAACTATGCCACTTTGTTTACTTTGTCACATACTCATCTCATATGTATATACTGTACTGATACCATCTACTGTATGCTGCCTGTACCATCACTCATTCATATATCCTTATGTACATATTCTTTATCCCCTTACACTGTGTATAAGACAGTAGTTTTGGAATTGTTAGTTAGATTACTTGTTGGTTATCACTGCATTGTCGGAACTAGAAGCACAAGCATTTCGCTACACTCGCATTAACATCTGCTAACCATGTGTATGTGACAAATAAAATTTGATTTGGTTTGCTTTGAACGACTTCGGCAGAAGTCGTGACAATAATATAATATGATAGAATAGAATAGGAACAGAATAGAACAGAAACAGAATAGAATATAACAAAATAGAATAGTATACAATAAAATACAATTACTTTATCTTCCTTCTTAGAGTGGATGGTTGTCACATGTTTTCAAACAAAGACACAGCACAACAATAGCCATTGTTGTAGTACGAACTTGGAATGTACTATGTGGTTTGCCTTCCAGCATTTGTAGATTATGTACAAATATAGATCCTATTTAAATGCATTTCTGCAGTGTTCAGTATAGTTTTCAATGTAATTGTGCATTTCAAGTCATTAGCAGTGCCAGTGTTTCTTTTTGATAGGTATGAAATGTATTTTTTCAGCAATATGCTTTCCTGTTAATTGTGTAGTCAGTGGTACTGCATTCCTGGTCAGGTATTCACACACACACACGCGCATGCGCACGCACGCACGCACGCACGCACGCACGCACACACACACACACACACACACACACACACACACACACACACACACACATACCTCCTGCAGCCTACACAGAGGACTCTTCTAGCTGGGTCATGTCACTGGGCAGCACCATGCCCATTCAGCCCTGGCAGGTCTGTTATCAGGCAGCCTTTAAAGCTGTGAGCTCAGAGGTTAATGAATTACTCTTGACCATACCTGGGCCTTGGCAGACACTGGGGCACAGCCGGACTGGCATGCACTGGCACAGTGAAGTGGCATGGGGAGTCTGTGGCTACCAGAGTATTTGTTATTTCCTGGTGTATCACCTCAGGGATCTCACTATCGATGAACAGCATCAATGTAGGGCTGAGAGAATATAAGAATATGCATTTAAAGGGCGGAGTAGGTTTAATGACCACCTAAGCTGATTGACCACTTGAAATACTATATTTAAACCCCTCTGTATTGAAGTTGTATCTAAAACCTATGATTTTCGTATGCTTCCCAGTGGAAGTTTTGTCATTGGAGTCTCTACAATACCGTGGATGCCAAGTAACTAGGGCCGGTGACAACTCTAGCAGGATATTCCTATGTTCTCTCTGTCTCTGTATCTCTCTCTTCCTCTCTGTTTTAGCACGGCCCCTCCCTCAACTGGTTGGCATCCTTCTATGGCTGTATGACAGTTATCTCCATAATTACAGTCATTGTCAAATCATTAAGAATACTCATTGTGCTCAACATGACTCACTTTGCATTAAATCAGAGGCTGTCCCTTGGGCACCACACAATAAGGATTGGGACAGCTCCACCAGTTAAGCAGTAAGGATAGGACAGCTCATCTACATGGTGTTGGAGGGGACAGCATGCATGGGGAGAGCAGGGTGGTGGACACAGGGGACCACCACAGGGGCTGGCTGAGGATAGAGGGAAGAGGGGACGAGAGAGGGATTGTCTCTCTCTGGTCAATCACCAAGGAAAGGACAACTTTATTAGGGCCTATCCAGAGCCATATATAGAGGATGTTGTATAGTATGGTATGGCATATTATAATATAGTATAGCGTAGTATAATACAGTATATTACTGTATAGTACCGTAAAATATAGTATATTATAATTTAGTTTAGCATAGTATAGTATAGTATAGAGTTGTATAATATAGTATATTACAATATAGTATAGCATAGAATAATATAGTATAGAAAATAATAATGTATCATAGCACATTACAGTGTTGTACAGCATAATATAGTATAGTATAGTAGAGTATAGTATAGTAAAATATAGTATAATTTAGTGTAATATAGTATAGCATAGCATAGTACACTACAGTATATTATAGTATAATATAGTATAGTATAATATAGTATGATATAGTATAGTATAGTAGAATATAGTATAGTAGAAAATAGGATAGTATATTACAGTATAGTATAGTAGAGGATAGGATAGTAGAGTATAATATAGTTTAATATAGTATAGAATAGTGTGTTATAGTATATTACAGTGTAGTACAGTATAATATATTACAGTATAGTAGAATATAGTATAATTTAGTATAATATAGTATAGCATATTGCAGTAGAGTATAGTATAGTATATTATAGTATAATATAGTATGATATAGTATAGTATAGTAT
>NW_026289178.1:0-9554 GCF_023373465.1 Oncorhynchus keta
CTGGAAACCATTTATCCGGAGGCTGCATTCATTGTAGCTGGGGATTTTAACAAAGCTAATCTGAAAACAAGACTCCCTAAATTTTATCAGCATATCGATTGCGCAACCAGGGGTGGCAAAGAAACCTTGGATCATTGTTACTCCTAACTTCCGCGACGCATATAAGGCCCTGCCCCGCCCCCCGCTCGGAAAAGCTGACCACGACTCCATTTTGTTGATCCCTGCCTACAGACAGAAGCCCAAACAAGAGGCTCCCACGCTGAGGGTCTGTCCAACGCTGGTCCGACCAAGCTGACTCCACACTCCAAGACTGCTTCCATCACGTGGACTGGGACATGTTTATTATTGCGTCAGATAAAAATATTGGCGAATACGCTGATTCTGTGTGCGAGTTCATTAGAACGTGCGTTGAAGATGTCGTTCCCACTTAGCAACGATAAAAACATTCCCTAACCAGAAACCGTGGATTGATGGCAGCATTCGCGTGAAACTGAAAGCGCGCAAGAGGCATGTGGCAGGGTCTACAGTCAATCACGGACTACAAGAAGAAACCCAGCCCAGTCACGGACCAGGATGTCTTGCTCCCAGGCAGACTAAATAACTTTTTTTGCCCGCTTTGAGGACAATACAGTGCCACTGACACGGCCTGCAACGAAAACATGCGGTCTCTCCTTCACTGCAGCCGAGGTGAGTAAGACATTTAAGCGTGTTAACCCTCAAGGCTGCAGGCCAGGACAGCATCCCAGCCCCGCCCCTCAGAGCATCGCAGACCAGCTGGCGGTGTGTTTACGGACATATTCAATCAATCCCTATACCAGTCTGCTGTTCCCACATGCTTCAAGAGGGCCACCATTGTTCCTGTTCCCAAGAAAGCTAAGGTAACTGAGCTAAACGACTACCGCCCGTAGCACTCACTTCCGTCATCATGAAGTGCTTTGAGAGACTAGTCAAGGACCATATCACCTCCACCCTACCTGACACCTAGACCCACTCCAATTTGCTTACCGCCCAAATAGGTCCACAGACGATGCAATCTCAACCACACTGCACACTGCCCTAACCCACCTGGACAAGAGGAATACCTATGTGAGAATGCTGTTCATCGACTACAGCTCGGCATTCAACACCATAGTACCCTCCAAGCTCGTCATCAAGCTCGAGACCCTGGGTCTCGACCCCGCCCTGTGCAACTGGGTACTGGACTTCCTGACGGGCCGCCCCAGGTGGTGAGGGTGAAACAGCAACATCTCCTCCCCGCTGATCCTCAACACGGGGCCCCACAGGGTGCGTTCTGAGCCCTCTCCTGTACTCCCTGTTCACCCACGACTGCGTGGCCACGCACGCCTCCAACTCAATCATCAAGTTTGCGGACGACACAACAGTGGTAGGCTTGATTACCAACAACGACGAGACGGCCTACAGGGAGGAGGTGAGGGCCCCTCGGAGTGTGGTGTCATACCTGCCCTCCAGGACACCTACACCACCCGATGTTACAGGAAGGCCATAAAGATCATCAAGGACATCAACCACCCGAGCCACTGCCTGTTCACCCCGCTATCATCCAGAAGGCGAGGTCAGTACAGGTGCATCAAAGCTGGGACCGAGAGACTGAAAAACAGCTTCTATCTCAAGGCCATCAGACTGTTAAACAGCCACCACTAACATTGAGTGGCTGCCGCCAGCACTGTCATTGACATTGACCCAACTCCAGCCACTTTAATAATGGGAATTGATGGGAAATTATGTAAATATATCACTAGCCACTTTAAACAATGCTACCTTATATAATGTTACTTACCCTACATTATTCATCTCATATGCATACGTATATCACTAGCCACTTTAACTATGCCACTTTGTTTACTTTGTCTACATACTCATCTCATATGTATATACTGTACTCGATACCATCTACTGTATGCTGCCCTGTACCATCACTCATTCATATATCCTTATGTACCATATTCTTTGTCTACACACCAGGGGTGTCAAAGTCAAATGGACGGAGGGCCAAATAAGGGTAGCTACAAGCCGAGGGCCGGACTGTTAAAGTGTTCATTGAAAAATTTTTAAATAGCGCATATAGTCTAGTGAACCTAATTGAACCTACTGAAAACCTAACAAATATATTCCAATATGATCAGATAAATAAAGCAATATTTTCTTATGGCTCTGTCAGTAATCTTTAATTTCAACAGACACAAAGACAAATTTCCTTTATATAAAAATCCCCATATGAACATTAAATGAAAGAAACCGGTATTCAAAGGCACCATCAGTAGCCTATATTTTCTATTTTAGCAAAAGTGGGCTAAATTTACTTCAAAGAAAAAAACAATAATAGCAATTTTCTATCATCCACTCAACTGAAATATTTTAAAATATAATTAGTTGAAATACAATAAAATAAAGTGCAAAAATCTATTAATCAAAAACAACACTTTGTTTAAAGGAGAAGTAACATGCAGTGAAAACAAATATTAAACTTTAGCTTTTAAACTTGAACTGAGTAAAAACTCTAAATATGTGATTGCACAGTAATGTTCACTTGTTTGAGGTTGAGGGTGATACAGGGTGGTGTCCCATCTTTTCCACAAGTTCATCAATGTTCAGGCTCTGAGCTGAGGAAATCCTCAGGGTGAGTGGAGGTGTTCAGCAGTAAGTCGACTTCTGTGTGATGTTTTGTTCAAAGTTCATCAAAAGAAAACAGTTGTTCACACAGGTATGTGCTGCCAAACATAGACAACGTTTGAGCAGCCTGGATGCGCAGCTGAGGCATTGTGTCGGGGAGGAAACGGGCGAACTCCGCAGCACCCACTGCCGCATATTTTGCCCTCAGTGCATCATTGCATTGGAGGTCAATCAACTCCCATTTGGAGGTTTGGTGGTGAGCTTTCCACGTCAACAGCAAATGGGTTGCCGAGCAGTTCCAACCTGCTTTTTTGTGCTTCAAAGTCAGCAAATCGGCGTCGAAAAGTCAGCGGCAAGCATACCTATTTTATCAGCCAACTGTGCGCTCGGGAACGCACTGGTAGAAGCTTCTCTTTCATGGTCTGGCAGCTGGGAAAGTGGCTCAAATCACCATGCTCCGTTTCTAACTCCGTCAGAAATGCCTTGAACTGGCGGTGATTCAAACCTTTGGCTCTGATAAAGTTAACTGTACGCGTGATGATGCTCATTACATGCTCCATTTTCAAGGCTTTACCGCTGCGCTTCCTGGTGTATGATACAATGATAAGCTGTCAGCTCACCTGTCGCGTTTTTCCTCTTGCATCTTTTCCCGTATCTTCGCCACCAGTCCGCTCCTGTGTCCACACATCGCAGGTGCTCCGTCGGTTGTCAAACCCACGGTTTTTCCCAAGGCAGCTCCATCTCATTTACACATCTTGACACCTCTTCATACAAATCATGCCCGTGGTTATTGCCATGCATAGGACGTAAAGCCAAAAACTCCTCTGTCACGCTTAGGCTGGAGTCCACTCCGCGGATGAAAATTGACAACTGGGCAATGTCAGAAATGTCGGTGCTCTCATCCACAGCCAAGGAATATGCAATGAAATCTTTTCCCTTTTTCACAAGCTGCTCTTTTAGATTGATGGACAACTGGTCTACTCTCGGCAATGGTGTTTCTGCTCAGACTCACATTTAAAAAGAGTTGCCTTTTTCTGGGCAAACTTCGTCACAAACTTTAATCATGCAGTTTTTGATGAAATCCCCCTCCGTAAATGGCCGGGCTGATTTAGCGATCTCTTCTGCCAAAATAAAACTGGCCTTGACAGCAGCCTGGCCTTGTGATTTGGCTTTTTGAACAGAGCCTGTCGAGATTTGAGGCCTCGTTTTAATTCCTCTGCCTTTTGTAGCCTTTGTTCCATGTCCATATTCTTGTTTTTGTCCGCGTGTTTTCGTTTCATAATGTCGTCTCAGATTATACTCTTTCAGTACACCTTTTCTCCACACAGAAGACACACAGGTTTTCCAGCTACCTCCGTGAACAAATACTCCGACTCCCACCTTGTTTGAAACCCCGGTTCTCAGTGTCCACCTTCCGTTTTGCCATTTTTGATGGGTATCTGAAAGTTAATTTTACTGTGATGCTGACAACTGCTGTGCCGTAAATATTGAAATGAAGCAGCCTACTGCTCGGTGCGTCACCGTTGCATTGTGGGAAATGTAGTATTGGTAAGTGTAAAAAGATCTGCGGGCTGCCGGCTTGCTGCGGTCTGCGGGCGGTTCTAATAATAAATCAAGATCATCCCAGGGCCGTAAAAACTAACTCTCGCGGGCCGGATGTGGCCGGAGCCTTGACTCTGACATATGTGCCTTACACTGTGTATGACAGTAGTTTTGGAATTGTTAGTTAGATTACTTGTTGGTTATCACTGCATTGTCGGAACTAGAAGCACAAGCATTTCGCTACACTCGCATTAACATCTGCTAACCATGTGTATGTGACAAATACAAATTTGATTTGATTTGATTTGTTTGACTTCCGGCAGAAGTCGTGACAATAATACAATATGATAGAATAGAATAGGAACAGAATAGAACAGAAACAGAATAGAATAGACAAATAGAATAGTATACAATAAAATACAATGACTTTATCTTCCTTCTTAGAGTGGATGGTTGTCACATGTTTCAAACAAAGACACAGCTTACAACAATAGCCATTGTTGTGGTACGATAACTGGAATGTACTATGTGGTTTGCCTTCCAGAATTTGTAGATTATGTACAAATATAGATCCTATTTAAATGCATTTCTGCAGTGTTCAGTATAGTTTTCAATGTAATTGTGCATTTCAAGTCATTAGCAGTGCCAGTGTTTCTTTTTTGATAGGTATGAAATGTATTTTTCAGCAATATGCTTTCCTGTTAATTGTGTAGTCAGTGGTACTGCATTCCTGGTCAGGTATTCACACACACACGCGCATGCGCACGCACGCACGCACGCACGCACGCACGCACGCACGCACACACACACACACACACACACACACACACACACACACACACACACACACACACACACACACACACACACACACACACATACCTCCTGCAGCCTACACAGAGGACTCTTCTAGCTGGGTCATGTCACTGGGCAGCACCATGCCCATTCAGCCCTGGCAGGTCTGTTATCAGGCAGCCTTTAAAGCTGTGAGCTCAGAGGTTAATGAATTACTCTTGACCATACCTGGGCCTTGGCGAACACTGGGCACAGCCGGACTGGCATGCACTGGCACAGTGAAGTGGCATGGGGAGTCTGTGGCTACCAGAGTATTTGTTATTTCCCTGGTGTATCACCTCAGGGATCTCACTATCGATGAACAGCATCATTGTAGGGCTGAGAGAATATAAGAATATGCATTTAAAGGGCGTGGAGTAGGTTTAATGACCACCTAAGCTGATTGACCACTTGAAATACTATATTTAAACCCCTCTGTATTGAAGTTGTATCTAAACCTATGATTTTCATTATGCTTCCCAGTGGAAGTTTTGTCATTGGAGTCTCTACAATACCGTGGATGCCAAGTAACTAGGGGACAAGACAACTCTAGCAGGATATTCCTATGTTCTCTCTCTGTCTCTGTATCTCTCTCTTCCTCTCTCTGTTTTAGCACGGCCCCTCCCTCAACTGGTTGGCATCCTTCTATGGCTGTATGTCAGTTATCTCCATAATTACAGTCATTGTCAAATCATTAGAATACTCATTGTGCTCAACATGACTCACTTTGCATTAAATCAGAGGCTGTCCCTTGGGCACCACACAATAAGGATTGGGACAGCTCACTCAGTTAAGCAGTAAGGATAGGACAGCTCATCTACATGGTGTTGGAGGACTGGCATACATGGGGAGAGCAGGGTGGTGGACACAGGGGACCACCACAGGGGCTGGCTGAGGATAGAGGGGAAAGAGGGGGTGAGAGAGGGATTGTCTCTCTCTGGTCAATCACCAAGGAAAGGACAACTTTATTAGGGCCTATCCAGAGCCATATATAGAGGATGTTGTATAGTATGGTATGGCATATTATAATATAGTATAGCGTAGTATAATACAGTATATTACAGTATAGTACCGTAAAATATAGTATATTATAATATAGGTTAGCATAGTATAGTATAGTATAGAGTTGTATAATATAGTATATTACAATATAGTATAGCATAGAATAATATAGTATAGAAAATAATAATGTATCATAGCACATTACAGTGTTGTACAGCATAATATAGTATAGTATAGTAGAGTATAGTATAGTAAAATATAGTATAATTTAGTGTAATATAGTATAGCATAGCATAGTACACTACAGTATATTATAGTATAATATAGTATAGTATAATATAGTATGATATAGTATAATATAGTATAGTATAGTAGAATATAGTATAGTAGAAAATAGGATAGTATATTACAGTATAGTATAGTAGAGTAGAGGAGAGGATAGTAGAGTATAATATAGTTTAATATAGTATAGAATAGTGTGTTATAGTATATTACAGTGTAGTACAGTATAATATATTACAGTATAGTAGAATATAGTATAATTTAGTATAATATAGTATAGCATATTGCAGTAGAGTATAGTATAGTATATTATAGTATAATATAGTATGATATAGTATAATATAGTATTGTAGTTTCCTCCTCTTCTTCCGAAGGGGCGAACGGATCAGAGGACAATACGCGGCGTGGTAATTTTCCATAGTACTTTAATGCTTTAAGGTACACATGAACAAACTAACAAAACAAGCGTGAAAACTCAAATTACAGTCCTGAAACATAGAAATTCCCAAAACCTAGACAAACAAACATAGACTGCCCACCCAACTCACGCCCTGACCATACCAACCAAACACAAAACACAGAAAACAAAGGTCAGAACGTGACAGTACCCCCCAAAGGTGCGGACTCCGGCCGCAAAACCTTGACCTATAGGGGAGGGTCTGGGTGGGCATCTGTCCGCGGTGGCGGTTCTGGCGCGGGACGCGGACCCCACTTCACCACTGTCTTTGTCCGCCTCCGTGGCTTTCTCACCATGGCAACCCCTCTCAATGACCCCACTGGACAGAGGGGCAGCTCGGGACAGAGGGGCAGAAGCCCTGGACAGAGGGACAGGGGCTCTGGACAGAGGGACAGGGGCTCTGGCGCTTCTGGGCTGAGGGGCTCTGGCGCCTCTGGGCTGAGGGGCTCTGGCGCCTCTGGGCTGAGGGGCTCTGGCGCCTCTGGGCTGAGGGGCTCTGGCGCCTCTGGGCTGAGGGGCTCTGGCGCCTCTGGGCTGAGGGGCTCCGGCAGCGGCGCCGGACAGGCGGGACGCTCTGGCAGCGGCGCCGGACAGGCGGGACGCTCCAGCAGTGGCGCCGGACAGGCGGGACGCTCCGGCAGCGGCGCCGGACAGGCGGGAGGCTCCGGCAGCGGCGCCGGACAGGCGGGACGCTCCGGCAACGGCGCCGGACAGGCGGGAGCACCTGCAGAGAGGAGACAGAGAGACAGCCTGGTGCGTGGAGCTGCTACAGGAGGCAGCGGCGCCGGACAGGCGGGACGCTCCAGCAGCGGCGCCGGACAGGAGGGACGCTCCGGCAGCGGCGCCAGACAGGCGGGACGCTCCGGCAGCGGCGCCAGACAGGCGGGACGCTCCAGCAGCGGCGCCGGACAGGAGGGACGCTCCGGCAGCGGCGCCAGACAGGCGGGACGCTCCGGCAGCGGCGCCAGACAGGCGGGACGCTCCAGCAGCGGCGCCGGACAGGCGGGACGCTCCGGCAGCAGCGCCGGACAGGCGGGAGGCTCCGGCAGCAGCGCCGGACAGGCGGGAGGCTCCGGCAGCGGCGCCGGACAGGCGGGAGGCTCCGGCAGCGGCGCCAGACAGGCGGGAGGCTCCGGACAGGCGGGAGAGCTCCGGCAGCGGCGCCGGACAGGCGGGAGGCTCCGCAGCGGCGCCGGACAGGCGGGAGGCTCCGGCAGCGGCGCCGGACAGGCGGGAGGCTCCGGGCAGCAGGCGGGAGGCTCCGGCAGCGGCGCCGGACAGGCGGGAGGCTCCGGCAGCGGCGCCGGACAGGCGGGAGGCTCCGGCAGCGGCGCCCGGACAGGCGGGAGGCTCCGGACAGGCGGGAGGCTCCGGCAGCGGCGCCGGACAGGCGGGAGGCTCCGGACAGGCGGGAGGCTCCGGCAGCGGCGCCGGACAGGCGGGGGCTCCGGCAGCAGCGCCGGACAGGCGGGAGCACCTGCAGGAGGAGACTGAGAGACAGCCTGGTGCGTGGGGCTGCCACAGGAACTACCAGGCTGGGAAGACTTTCAGGAGGCTTGGTGTTAGGAGGAGCCTGAAAGACCGGGCTGTGGGGAGCACTGGAGCTCTGGTGCGCAACCTTGGCACCACTTCCCCAGGCTGGACAACTACTCGAGCCCGGACCCTCAAGAGTGCAGGCACAGGTTGAACCGGGCTGTGGGTAAGCACGGGAGATCTAGTGCTTACTACACGCACCTCTCCCCTAGGCTCCACTCCCACAGTTGCCCGGTACGAGCGGAGCGCAGGCAGAGGACGCACTGCACCCTCCCAGCGCCCCGGAGACACAGCACGCAGAGCCGGCGCAGGATAACCTGGACCAAGACTGCGTACCGGCGACCAGACCCGCTGAGCAGGCACCATACGCCCTGGCTCAATGCCCACACTCGCATGGCACTCTCGGGGGGGCTGCCCTATAGCGCACCGGGCTATGGACACGCACTGGCGACACCGTGCGCTCAACCGCATAACACGGTGCCTGACCAGTAATGCGCTGCTCATAATAAGCACGAGGAGTGAGCTCAGGTCTGCTACCTGGCTTAGTATCACACCTCGTGTGCCCCCCCCCCCCCCCAAAAAAAATTTGGGGCTGCCTCTCGTACCTGTCGCACTGCCGTGCTGGCTCCTCATATTGCCGCCGCTCAGCTTTCGCTGCCTCCGTGGCTTTCCTAGCTGCCTCCACCTGTTCCCATGGAAGGCGATCCTTTCCCGCCAGGATCTCCTCCCAGGTGTAGCAACCCTTGCCGTCCAATACATCCTCCCATGTCCATTCCTCCTGTGATGCTGGCCGCTGTTGTTGCTGCTGCTGCTGTCGTCGCTGTCCTTTACCACGCCGCTTGGTCCGATTGTGGTGGGTGATTCTGTAACGAGTTTCCTCCTCCTCCTCCGAAGAGGAGAGGCGAAACGGATCAGAGGACCAATACGCGGCGTGGTAATTTTCCATGGTACTTCTTTAATGCTTTAAGGTACACATGAACAAACTAACAAAACAAGAAAACGTGAAAACTCAAATTACAGTCCTATCTGGTGCATACACAAAGACAGGAAACAATCACCCACAAACACACAGTGAAACCCAGGCCACCTAAGTATGATTCTCAATCAGAGACAACTAATGACACCTGCCTCTGATTGAGAACCATACTAGGCCGAAACATAGAAATTCCCAAAACCTAGACAAACAAACATAGACTGCCCACCCAACTCACGCCCTGACCATACCAACCAAACACAAAACACAGAAAACAAAGGTCAGAACGTGACAAGTGTA
>NW_026289179.1:0-10000 GCF_023373465.1 Oncorhynchus keta
TGACACGGCCTGCAACGAAAACATGCGGTCTCTCCTTCACTGCAGCCGAGGTGAGTAAGACATTTAAACGTGTTAACCCTCGCAGGGCTGCAGGCCCAGACGGCATCCCCAGCCGCGCCCTCAGGCATGCGCAGACCAGCTGGCGGTGTGTTTACGGACATATTCAATCAATCCCTATACCAGTCTGCTGTTCCCACATGCTTCAAGATGGCCACCATTGTTCCTGTTCCCAAGAAAGCTAAGGTAACTGAGCTAAGCGACTACCGCCCAGTAGCACTCACTTCCGTCATCATGAAGTGCTTTGAGAGACTAGTCAAGGACCATATCACCTCCACCCTACCTGGCACCCTAGACCCACTCCAATTTGCTTAGCCTCAAATAGGTCCACGAGGCGAGCGCAATCTCAACCACCTGCACACCGCCCTAACCCACCTGGACGAGAGGAATACCTATGTGAGAGAATGCTGTTCATCGGCTACAGCTCGGCGATTCAACACCATAGTACCCTCCAAGCTCGTCATCAAGCTCGAGACCCTGGGTCTCGACCCCGCCCTGTGCAACTGGGTACTGGACTTCCCTGACGGGCCGCCCCAGGTGGTGAGGTAGGCAACAACATCTCCTCCGTGATCCTCAACACTGGGGCCCCACAAGGGTGCGTTCTGAGCCCTCTCCTGTACTCCCTGTTCACCCACGACTGCGTGGCCACGCACGCTCTCAACTCAATCATCAAGTTTGCTGGACGACACAACAGTGGTAGGCTTGATTACCAACAACGACGGAGACGGCCTCCAGGGAGGAGGTGAGGGCCCTCGGAGTGTGGTGTCAGGAAAATAACCTCACACTCAACGTCAACAAAACTAAGGAGATGATTGTGGACTTCAGGAAACAGCAGAGGGAACACCCCCTATCCACATCGATGGAACAGTAGTGGAGAGGGTAGCAAGTTTTAAGTTCCTCGGCATACACATCACAGACAAGCTGAATTGGTCCACTCACACAGACAGCATCGTGAAGAAGGCGCAGCAGCGCCTCTTCAACCTCAGGAGGCTGAAGAAATTCGGCTTGTCACCAAAAGCACTCACAAACTTCTACAGATGCACAGTCGAGAGCATCCTGGCGGGCTGTATCACCGCCTGGTACGGCAACTGCTCCGCCCTCAACCGTAAGGCTCTCCAGAGGGTAGTGAGGTCTGCACAACGCATCACCGGGGGCAAACTACCTGCCCTCCAGGACACCTACACCACCCGATGTTACAGGAAGGCCATAAAGATCATCAAGGACATCAACCACCGAGCCACTGACTGTTCACCCCACTATCATCCAGAAGGCGAGGTCAGTACAGGTGCATCAAAGCTGGGACCGAGAGATTGAAAAACAGCTTCTATCTCAAGGCCATCAGACTGTTAAACAGCCACCACTAACATTGAGTGGCTGCTGCCAACACACTGACACTGACTCAACTCCAGCCACTTTAATAATGGGAATTGATGGGAAATGATGTAAATATATCACTAGCCACTTTAAACAATGCTACCTTATATAATGTTACTTACCCTACATTATTCATCTCATATGCATACGTATATACTGTACTCTATATCATCGACTGCATCCTTATGTAATACATGTATCACTAGCCACTTTAACTATGCCACTTTGTTTACATACTCATCTCATATGTATATACTGTACTCGATACCATCTACTGTATCTTGCCTATGCTGCTCTGTACCATCACTCATTCATATATCCTTATGTACATATTCTTTATCCCCTTACACTGTGTATAAGACAGTAGTTTTGGAATTGTTAGTTAGATTACTTGTTGGTTATTACTGCATTGTCGAACTAGAAGCACAAGCATTTCGCTACACTCGCATTAACATCTGCTAACCATGTGTATGTGACAAATAAAATTTGATTTGATGATTTGATTTGACTCTGTAGGACTCTACTAAAACAGTACAACACACACTGGAGGAGTCCTGACTCTACATCCAAAACACACACTGGAGGAGTCCTGACTCTACATCCAAAACACACACTGGAGGAGTCCTGACTCTACATCCAAAACACACACTGCAGGAGTCCTGACTCTACATCCAGAACACACACTGCAGGAGTCCTGACTCTATATCCAGAACACACACTGGAGGAGTCCTGACTCTACGTCCAAAACACACACTGCAGGAGTCCTGACTCTACATCCAAAACACACACTGCAGGAGTCCTGACTCTACATCCAGAACACACACTGCAGGAGTCCTGACTCTACATCCAGAACACACACTGCAGGAGTCCTGACTCTACGTCCAAAACACACACTGGAGGAGTCATGACTCTCACAAAACACACACTGGAGGAGTCCTGACTCTACATCCAAAACACACCACTGCAGGAGTCCTGACTCTCCAGCCCAGCGCACTGCAGGAGTCCTGACTCTACATCCAGAACACACACTGGAGGAGTCCTGACTCCTACGTCCAAAACACACACTGCAGGAGTCCTGACTCTACATCCAAAACACACACTGCAGGAGTCCTGACTCTACATCCAGAACACACACTGCATGAGTCCTGACTCTACATCCAGAACACACACTGCAGGAGTCCTGACTCCGTCCAAAACACACACTGGAGGAGTCCTGACTCTACATCAAAACACACACTGGAGGAGTCCTGACTCTACATCAGAACACACACTGCAGGGGTCCTGACTCTACATCAAAACACACACTGCAGGAGTCCTGACTCTACATCCAAAACACACACTGGAGGAGTCCTGACTCTACATCCAGAACACACACTGGAGGAGTCCTGACTCTCACATCAAAACACACACTGCAGGAGTCCTGACTCTACATCCAAAACACACCCTGCAAGCGAGTCCTGACTCTACATCCAGAACACACACTGCAGGAGTCCTGACTCTACATCCAGAACACACACTGCAGGAGTCCTGACTCTACATCCAGAACACACACTGCAGGAGTCCTGACTCTACATCCAGAACACACACTGCAGGAGTCCTGACTCTACATCCAGAACACACCCTGCAGGAGTCCTGACTCTACATCCAGAACACACCCTGCAGGAGTCCTGACTCTACATCCAGAACACACCCTGCAGGAGTCCTGACTCTACATCCAAGAACACACACTGCAGGAGTCCTGACTCCTACATCCAAAACACACATAGAGGAGTCCTGACTCTACATCCAAAACACACACTGCAGGAGTCTCTGACTCTACATCCAAAACACACCCTGCAGGAGTCCTGACTCTACATCCAAAACACACCCTGCAGGAGTCCTGACTCTACATCCAGAACACACTGCTGCAGGAGTCCTGACTCTACATCCAGAACACACACTGGAGGAGTCCTGACTCTACATCCAGAACACACACTGCAGGAGTCCTGACTCTACATCCAGAACACACACTGCAGGAGTCCTGACTCCTACATCCAAAACACACACTACTGCAGGAGTCCTGACTCTACATCCAAAACACACACTGCAGAGTCCTGACTCTACATCCAGAACACACACACTGCAGGAGTCCTGACTCTACATCCAAAACACACCCTGCAGGAGTCCTGACTCTACATCCAAAACACACACTAGAGGAGTCCTGACTCTACATCCAAAACACACACTGCAGGAGTCCTGACTCTACATCCAAAACACACACTGGAGGAGTCCTGACTCTACATCCAGAACACACACTGCAGGAGTCCTGACTCTACATCCAAAACACACACTGGAGGAGTCCTGACTCTACAACCAAAACACACCCTGCAGGAGTCCTGACTCTACATCCAAAACACACCCTGCAGGAGTCCTGACTCTACATCCAAAACACACCCTGCAGGAGTCCTGACTCTACATCCAGAACACACCCTGCAGGAGTCCTGACTCTACATCCAGAACACACCCTGCAGGAGTCCTGACTCTACGTCCAAAACACACACTAGAGGAGTCCTGACTCTACATCCAAAACACACACTGGAGGAGTCTGACTCTACATCCAGAACACACACTGCAGGAGTCCTGACTCTACATCCAAAACACACACTGCAGGAGTCCTGACTCTACATCCAAAACACACACTGGAGGAGTCCTGACTCTACATCCAGAACACACACTGGAGGAGTCCTGACTCTACATCCAAAACACACACTGCAGGAGTCCTGACTCTACATCCAAAACACACCCTGCAGGAGTCCTGACTCTACATCCAGAACACACACTGGAGGAGTCCTGACTCTACATCCAGAACACACCCTGCAGGAGTCCTGACTCTACATCCAGAACACACACTGGAGGAGTCCTGACTCTACGTCCAAAACACACACTGCAGGAGTCCTGACTCTACATCCAAAACACACACTGCAGGAGTCCTGACTCTACATCCAGAACACACACTGCAGGAGTCCTGACTCTACATCCAGAACACACACTGCAGGAGTCCTGACTCTACGTCCAAAACACACACTGGAGGAGTCCTGACTCTACATCCAAAACACACACTGGAGGAGTCCTGACTCTACATCCAGAACACACACTGCAGGAGTCCTGACTCTACATCCAAAACACACACTGCAGGAGTCCTGACTCTACATCCAAAACACACACTGGAGGAGTCCTGACTCTACATCCAGAACACACACTGGAGGAGTCCTGACTCTACATCCAAAACACACACTGCAGGAGTCCTGACTCTACATCCAAAACACACCCTGCAGGAGTCCTGACTCTACATCCAGAACACACACTGCAGGAGTCCTGACTCTACATCCAAAACACACACTGCAGGAGTCCTGACTCTACATCCAGAACACACACTGCAGGAGTCCTGACTCTACATCCAGAACACACACTGCAGGAGTCCTGACTCTACATCCAGAACACACACTGCAGGAGTCCTGACTCTACATCCAAAACACACACTGCAGGAGTCCTGACTCTACATCCAGAACACACCCTGCAGGAGTCCTGACTCTACATCCAGAACACACCCTGCAGGAGTCCTGACTCTACATCCAGAACACACCCTGCAGGAGTCCTGACTCTACATCCAAAACACACACTGCAGGAGTCCTGACTCTACATCCAAAACACACACTAGAGGAGTCCTGACTCTACATCCAAAACACACACTGCAGGAGTCCTGACTCTACATCCAAAACACACCCTGCAGGGGTCCTGACTCTACATCCAAAACACACCCTGCAGGAGTCCTGACTCTACATCCAGAACACACACTGCAGGAGTCCTGACTCTACATCCAGAACACACACTGGAGGAGTCCTGACTCTACATCCAGAACACACACTGCAGGAGTCCTGACTCTACATCCAGAACACACACTGGAGGAGTCCTGACTCTACATCCAAAACACACACTGCAGGAGTCCTGACTCTACATCCAAAACACACACTGCAGGAGTCCTGACTCTACATCCAGAACACACACTGCAGGAGTCCTGACTCTACATCCAAAACACACCCTGCAGGAGTCCTGACTCTACATCCAAAACACACACTAGAGGAGTCCTGACTCTACATCCAAAACACACACTGCAGGAGTCCTGACTCTACATCCAAAACACACACTGGAGGAGTCCTGACTCTACATCCAGAACACACACTGCAGGAGTCCTGACTCTCATCAAAACACACTGGAGGAGTCCTGACTCTACAACCAAAACACACCCTGCAGGAGTCCTGACTCTACATCCAAAACACACCCTGCAGGAGTCCTGACTCTACATCCAGAACACACCCTGCAGGAGTCCTGACTCTACATCCAGAACACACCCTGCAGGAGTCCTGACTCTACGTCCAAAACACACACTAGAGGAGTCCTGACTCTACATCCAAAACACACACTGGAGGAGTCCTGACTCTACATCCAGAACACATCACTGCAGGAGTCCTGACTCTACATCCAAAACACACACTGCAGGAGTCCTGACTCTACATCCAAAACACACACTGGAGGAGTCCTGACTCTACATCCAGAACACACACTGGAGGAGTCCTGACTCTACATCCAAAACACACACTGCAGGAGTCTCTGACTCTACATCCAAAACACACCCTGCAGGAGTCCTGACTCTACATCCAGAACACACACTGGAGGAGTCCTGACTCTACATCCAGAACACACCCTGCAGGAGTCCTGACTCTACATCCAGAACACACCCTGCAGGAGTCCTGACTCTACATCCAGAACACACCCTGCAGGAGTCCTGACTCTACATCCCAAAACACACCCTGCAGGAGTCCTGACTCTACATCCAGAAACACACCCTGCAGGAGTCCTGACTCTACATCCAAACACACCTGCAGGAGTCCTGACTCTACATCCAAAACACACACTGCAGGAGTCCTGACTCTACATCCAGAACACACCCTGCAGGAGTCCTGACTCTACATCCCAAAACACAACCCTGCAGGAGTCCTGACTCTACATCCAAAACACACCCTGCAGGAGTCCTGACTCTACATCCCAAAACACACCCTGCAGGAGTCCTGACTCTACATCCAAAACACACCCTGCAGGAGTCCTGACTCTACATCCAAAACACACCCTGCAGGAGTCCTGACTCTACATCCAAAACACACACTGGAGGAGTCCTGACTCTACATCCAAAACACACACTGGAGGAGTCCTGACTCTACATCCAGAACACACACTGCAGGAGTCCTGACTCTACATCCAAAACACACACTGCAGGAGTCCTGACTCTACATCCAGAACACACACTGCAGGAGTCCTGACTCTACATCCAGAACACACACTGCAGGAGTCCTGACTCTACGTCCAAAACACACACTGGAGGAGTCCTGACTCTACATCCAAAACACACACTGGAGGAGTCCTGACTCTACATCCAAAACACACACTGCAGGAGTCCTGACTCTACATCCAGAACACACACTGCAGGAGTCCTGACTCTACATCCAGAACACACACTGGAGGAGTCCTGACTCTACGTCCAAAACACACACTGCAGGAGTCCTGACTCTACATCCAAAACACACACTGCAGGAGTCCTGACTCTACATCCAGAACACACACTGCATGAGTCCTGACTCTACATCCAGAACACACACTGGAGGAGTCCTGACTCTACGTCCAAAACACACACTGCAGGAGTCCTGACTCTACATCCAGAACACACACTGCAGGAGTCCTGACTCTACATCCAGAACACACACTGCAGGAGTCCTGACTCTACATCCAAAACACACACTAGAGGAGTCCTGACTCTACATCCAAAACACACACTGCAGGAGTCCTGAATCTACATCCAAAACACACCCTGCAGGAGTCCTGACTCTACATCTAAAACACACCCTGCAGGAGTCCTGACTCTACATCCAGAACACACACTGCAGGAGTCCTGACTCTACATCCAGAACACACACTGCAGGAGTCTGACTCTCGTCAAACACACTGGAGGAGTCCTGACTCTACATCCAAAACACACACTGGAGGAGTCCTGACTCTACATCAGAACACACACTGCAGGAGTCCTGACTCTACATCCAAAACACACACTGCAGGAGTCCTGACTCTACATCCAAAACACACACTGGAGGAGTCCTGACTCTACATCCAGAACACACACTGGAGGAGTCCTGACTCTACATCCAAAACACACACTGCAGGAGTCCTGACTCTACATCCAAAACACACCCTGCAGGAGTCCTGACTCTACATCCAGAACACACACTGCAGGAGTCCTGACTCTACATCCAAAACACACACTGCAGGAGTCCTGACTCTACATCCAGAACACACACTGCAGGAGTCCTGACTCTACATCCAGAACACACACTGCAGGAGTCCTGACTCTACATCCAGAACACACACTGCAGGAGTCCTGACTCTACATCCAAAACACACACTGTGGGAGTCCTGACTCTACATCCAGAACACACCCTGCAGGAGTCCTGACTCTACATCCAGAACACACCCTGCAGGAGTCCTGACTCTACATCCAGAACACACCCTGCAGGAGTCCTGACTCTACATCCAAAACACACACTGCAGGAGTCCTGACTCTACATCCAAAACACACACTAGAGGAGTCCTGACTCTACATCCAAAACACACACTGCAGGAGTCCTGACTCTACATCCAAAACACACCCTGCAGGAGTCCTGACTCTACATCCAAAACACACCCTGCAGGAGTCCTGACTCTACATCCAGAACACACACTGCAGGAGTCCTGACTCTACATCCAGAACACACACTGGAGGAGTCCTGACTCTACATCCAGAACACACACTGCAGGAGTCCTGACTCTACATCCAGAACACACACTGGAGGAGTCCTGACTCTACATCCAAAACACACACTGCAGGAGTCCTGACTCTACATCCAAAACACACACTGCAGGAGTCCTGACTCTACATCCAGAACACACACTGCAGGAGTCTCTGACTCTACATCCAAAACACACCCTGCAGGAGTCCTGACTCTACATCCAAAACACATACTAGAGGAGTCCTGACTCTACATCCAAAACACACACTAGAGGAGTCCTGACTCTACATCCAAAACACACACTGGAGGAGTCTCTGACTCTACATCCAGAACACACACTGCAGGAGTCCTGACTCTACATCCAAAACACACACTGGAGGAGTCTGACTCTACAATCCAAAACACACCCTGCAGGAGTCCTGACTCTACATCCAAAACACACCCTGCAGGAGTCCTGACTCTACATCCAGAACACACCCTGCAGGAGTCCTGACTCTACATCCAGAACACACCCTGCAGGAGTCCTGACTCTACGTCCAAAACACACACTAGAGGAGTCCTGACTCTACATCCAAAACACACACTGGAGGAGTCCTGACTCTACATCCAGAACACACACTGCAGGAGTCCTGACTCTACATCCAAAACACACACTGGAGGAGTCCTGACTCTACATCCCAAAACACACCCTGCAGGAGTCCTGACTCTACATCCAAAACACACCCTGCAGGAGTCCTGACTCTACATCCCAAAACACACCCTGCAGGAGTCCTGACTCTACATCCAAAACACACCCTGCAGGAGTCCTGACTCTACATCCAAAACACACCCTGCAGGAGTCCTGACTCTACATCCAAAACACACACTGCAGGAGTCCTGACTCTACATCCAGAACACACACTGCAGGAGTCCTGACTCTACATCCAAAACACACCCTGCAGGAGTCCTGACTCTACATCCAAAACACACACTGCAGGAGTCCTGACTCTACATCCAAAACACACCCTGCAGGAGTCCTGACTCTACATCCAAAACACACACAAACACAATACATTAAATGAGTCGTGGATGACACCCCCCCTCCCTGGTCATGATTAATTAAAGCACTTATTATTGTCTCACATCTTTGATCATCTCTGTAATTAAGGAATAATGTCGTCAGTAAACGGAAGCCACTGCTTTGTTTTGGCTCTAATTCATTCAATTAAAGTGTATTTTTCTAGGATCCTGTCCGTGCTGTTCCTGGAACAGTGGCAGTGTTTTGGGAGTTGTATTAGTCGTATGTACAGTGTAGTATAAATCTTCCAACAACGTGTTGGCAGGTTCCTTCTCCGCAATGCAATAACAATTTAGAACTTGTAAAACCAGTTGAATTTAAAACGAATATAAAGTCAAATGCTCAGTATAATATAATAAACATTTTATCATTAGTATAGTACAGGAAGGCAGTAGTCTCAGTATGTGTTGGAGTAGTAGCAGTATGTGTTGGAGTAGTATCAGTATATATTGGAGTATTATGCGTATGTGTTGGAGTAGTGTCAGTATGGGTTGGAGTAGTAGCAGTATATATTGGAGTAGTAGCAGTATGTCTTGGAGTAGTCTCGGTATGTCTTGGAGTACTATCGGTATGTGTTAGAGTAGTATCGGTATGTGTTGGAGTAGTCTCAGTATGTCTTTGAGTAGTCTCGGTATGTCCTGGAGTAGTCTCAGTATGTCCT
>NW_026289180.1:0-7500 GCF_023373465.1 Oncorhynchus keta
ATCTAAATCTTTTTTTTGGGGGAGAAGGGGGGGGGGTGAGAAGGATTACTTACCCTTACTTACCCTATCCTAGGTATTCCTTGAAGAGGTGGGGTTTCAGGTGTCTCCGGAAGGTGGTGATTGACTCCGCTGTCCTGGCGTCGTGAGGGGAGTTTGTTCCACCACTGGGGGGCCAGAGCAGCGAACAGTTTTGACTGGGCTGAGCGGGAACTGTACTTCCTCAGTGGTAGGGAGGCGAGCAGGCCAGAGGTGGATGAACGCAGTGCCCTTGTTTGGGTGTAGGGCCTGATCAGAGCCTGGAGGTACTGAGGTGCCGTTCCCCTCACAGCTCCGTAGGCAAGCACCATGGTCTTGTAGCGGATGCGAGCTTCAACTGGAAGCCAGTGGAGAGAGCGTAGGAGCGGGGTGACGTGAGAGAACTTGGGAAGGTTGAACACCAGACGGGCTGCGGCGTTCTGGATGAGTTGTAGGGGTTTAATGGCACAGGCAGGGAGCCCAGCCAACAGCGAGTTGCAGTAATCAAGACGGGGAGATGACAAGTGCCTGGATTAGGACCTGCGCCACTTCCTGTGAGGCAGGGTCGTACTCTGTGGATGTTGTAGAGCATGAACCTACAGGAACGGGACACCGCCTTGATGTTAGTTGAGAACGTCAGGGTGTTGTCCAGGATCACGCCAAGGTTCTTAGCGCTCTGGGAGGAGGACACAATGGAGTTGTCAACCGTGATGGCGAGATCATGGAGCGGGCAGTCCTTCCCCGGGAGGAAGAGGAGCTCCGTCTTGCTGAGGTTCAGCTTGAGGTGGTGATCCGTCATCACACTGATATGTCTGCCAGACATGCAGAGATGCGATTCGCCACCTGGTCATCAGAAGGGGGAAAGGAGAAGATTAATTGTGTGTCGTCTGCATAGCAATGATAGGAGAGACCATGTGAGGTTATGACAGAGCCAAGTGACTTGGTGTATAGCGAGAATAAGAGAGGGCCTAGAACAGAGCCCTGGGGGACACCAGTGGTGAGAGCGCGTGGTGAGGAGACAGATTCTCGCCACGCCACCTGGTAGGAGCGACCTGTCAGGTAGGACGCAATCCAAGCGTGGGCCGCGCCGGAGATGCCCAACTCGGAGAGGGTGGAGAGGAGGATCTGATGGTTCACAGTATCGAAGGCAGCCGATAGGTCTAGAAGGATGAGAGCAGAGGAGAGAGAGTTAGCTTTAGCAGTGCGGAGCGCCTCCGTGATACAGAGAAGAGCAGTCTCAGTTGAATGACTAGTCTTGAAACCTGACTGATTTGGATCAAGAAGGTCATTCTGAGAGAGATAGCGGTAGAGCTGGCCAAGGACGGCACGCTCAAGAGTTTTGGAGAGAAAAGAGAGAAGGGATACTGGTCTGTAGTTGTTGACATCGGAGGGATCGAGTGTAGGTTTTTCAGAAGGGTGCAACTCTCGCTCTCTTGAAGACGGGAGGGACGTAGCCAGCGGTCAGGGATGAGTTGATGAGCGAGGTGAGGTAAGGGAGAAGGTCTCCGGAAATGGTCTGGAGAAGAGAGGAGGATAGGGTCAAGCGGGCAGGTTGTTGGGCGGCCGGCCGTCACAAGACGCGAGATTTCATCTGGAGAGAGAGGGGAGAAAGAGGTCAGAGCATAGGGTAGGGCAGTGTGAGCAGAACCAGCGGTGTCGTTTGACTTAGCAAACGAGGATCGGATGTCGTCGACCTTCTTTTCAAAATGGTTGTGAAGTCATCTGCAGAGGAGGAGGGGGGAGGATTCAGGAGGGAGGAGAAGGTGGCAAACAGCTTCCTAGGGTTAGAGGCAGATGCTTGGAATTTAGAATGGTAGAAAGTGGCTTTAGCAGCAGAGACAGAGGAGGAAAATGTAGAGAGGAGGGAGTGAAAGGATGCCAGGTCCGCAGGGAGGCGAGTTTTCCTCCATTTCCGCTCGGCTGCCCGGAGCCCTGTTCTGTGAGCTCGCAATGAGTCGTCGAGCCACGGAGCGGGAGGGGAGGACCGAGCCGGCCTGGAGGATAGGGGACATAGGGAGTCAAAGGATGCAGTAAGGGAGGAGAGGAGGGTTGAGGAGGCAGAATCAGGAGATAGGTTGGAGAAAGTTTGAGCAGAGGGAAGAGATGATAGGATGGAAGAGGAGAGAGTAGCGGGGGAGAGAGAGCGAAGGTTGGGACGGCGCGATACCATCCAGTAGGGGCAGTGTGGGAAGTGTTGGATGAGAGCGAGAGGGAAAAGGATACAAGGTAGTGGTCGGAGACTTGGAGGGAGTTGCAATGAGGTTAGTGGAAGAACAGCATCTAGTAAAGATGAGGTCAAGCGTATTGCCTGCCTTGTGAGTAGGGGGAGGTGAGAGGGTGAGGTCAAAGAGGAGAGGAGTGGAAAGAAGGAGGCAGAGAGGAATGAGTCAAGGTAGGCGTGGGGAGGTTAAAGTCGCCCAGAACTGTGAGAGGTGAGCCGTCCTCAGGAAAGGAGCTTATCAAGGCATCAAGCTCATTGATGAACTCTCCGAGGAACCTGGAGGGCGATAAATGATAAGGATGTTAAGCTTGAAAGGGCTGGTAACTGTGACAGCATGGAATTCAAAGGAGGCGATAGACAGATGGGTAAGGGGAGAAAAGAGAAAGACCACTTGGGAGAGATGAGGATCCCGGTGCCACCACCCGCTGACCAGAAGTTCTCGGGGTGTGCGAGAACACGTGGGCGGACGAGGAGAGAGCAGTAGGAGTAGCAGTGTTATCTGTGGTGATCCATGTTTCCGTCAGTGCCAAGAAGTCAAGGGACTGGAGGGAGGCATAGGCTGAGATGAACTCTGCCTTGTTGGCGCAGATCGGCAGTTCCAGAGGCTACCGGAGACCTGGAACTCCCACGTGGGTCGTACGCGCTGGGACCACCAGATTAGGGTGGTCGCGGCCACGCGGTGTGGAGCGTTTGTATGGTCTGTGCAGAGAGGAGAGAACAGGGATAGACAGACACATAGTTGACAGGCTACAGAAAAGGCTACGCTAATGCAAGGAGATTGGAATGACAAGTGGACTACACGTCTCGAATGTTCAGAAAGTTAAGCTTACGTAGCAAGAATCTTATTGACTAAAATGATTAAAATGATACAGTACTGCTAAAGTAGGCTAGCTGGCAGTGGCTGCGTTGTTGACACTACACTAATCAAGTCGTTCCGTTGAGTGTAATAGTTTCTACAGTGCTACTATTCGGGGGCTAGCTGGCTAGCTAGCAGTGTTGTTTACGTTACGTTGCGTTAAAGAACGACAATAGCTGGCTAGCTAACCTAGGAAATCGCTCTAGACTACACAATTATCTTTGAAACAAAGACGGCTATGTAGCTAGCTACGATCAAACAAATCAAACCGTTGTACTGTAATGAAATGAAATGAAAATGTGATACTACCTGACCGGTGATTGAATTCGAAACAGTAGACATTGGCTAGCTGTTAGCTGTTAGCTGTTGGCTAGCTAGCAGAGTCTCCTACGTTAAGGACGACAAATAGCTGGCTAGCGAACCTCAGTGAATTAAGATAATCACTCCAAGGCTACACACACTAAACTACACAATTATCTTGAAACAAAGACAGCTATGTAGCTAGCTAACACTAGACTAATCAAGTCGTTCAGTTGAGTGAATAGCACTACAGTGATGCTAATCTGTGTGCGTTAGCTAGCGCTTGCTAGCTCCTGGGCGAATAGCAGTGAAGGCTACGTTAGGGCGACGAAATACCATAATTATGCAATTATCTCTGATACAAGGACGGCTATGTAGCTAGCTAAGAAGAATTGCTAAGATTAGACAAATCAACCGTTGTACTATAATGAAATGTAATGAAAAAGTTATACAACCTGCAGAGCGAAGTGCGAATGCGACCGCTCGCTCCAACCCGGAACCTATAGTGTACTGTATTATACTATACTATAAAGTATCATACTTTACTGTATTATATTGTATATTGTATAATGTATTGCACTATACTGTGCTGTACTATACTGTATTATACTGTACATACTATACTATACTGTAATGTATTATACTGTACTGTATTATACAATACTCTGCTGTATTATACTATACTGTACTCTACTGTGCTATACTGTACTATACTGTACTGTACTATGCTGTATTATACTATACTGTACTGTAATTCAGAGTCACTTATGTACGGTACCTGGTATCCTCTAGCCAACAGAACACGTACCTCCAACCCTGGAGCTCAACGCACTAAAGGGTTGCAGACAGAGAGAGTGATGAACATAGAACGTGTGTGTGTCCTTGTCTGTGTGGTGTCCATGTCTGTGTGTGTGTCCTTGTCTGTGTGGTGTCTGTGTCTGTGTGTGTCCTTGTCTGTGTGGTGTCCGTGTCTGTGTGTGTGTCCTTGTCTGTGGTGTCCGTGTCTGTGTGTGTGTCCTTGTCTGTGTGGTGTCCATGTCTGTGTGTGTGTCCTTGTCTGTGTGGTGTCTGTGTCTGTGTGTGTGTCCTTGTCTGTGTGGTGTCCGTGTCTGTGTGTGTGTCCTTGTCTGTGTGGTGTCCGTGTCTGTGTGTGTGTCCTTGTCTGTGGTGTCCGTGTCTGTGTGTGTGTCCTTGTCTGTGTGGTGTCCGTGTCTGTGTGTGTGTCCTTGTCTGTGTGGTGTCCGTGTCTGTGTGTGTGTCCGTGTCTGTGTGTGTGTCCTTGTCTGTGTGGTGTCCGTGTCTGTGTGTGTGTCCTTGTCTGTGTGGTGTCCGTGTCTGTGTGTGTGTCCTTGTCTGTGTGGTGTCCGTGTCTGTGTGTGTGTCTTTGTCTGTGTGGTGTCCGTGTCTGTGTGTGTGTCCTTGTCTGTGTGGTGTCCGTGTCTGTGTGTGTGTCCTTGTCTGTGTGTGTGTCCTTGTCTGTGTGGTGTCCTTGTCTGTGTGGTGTCCGTGTCTGTGTGTGTGTCCTTGTCTGTGTGGTGTCCGTGTCTGTGTGTGTGTCCTTGTCTGTGTGGTGTCCGTGTCTGTGTGTGTGTCCGTGTCTGTGTGTGTGTCCTTGTCTGTGTGGTGTCCGTGTCTGTGTGTGTGTCCTTGTCTGTGTGGTGTCCGTGTCTGTGTGTGTGTCCTTGTCTGTGTGGTGTCCGTGTCTGTGTGTGTGTCCTTGTCTGTGTGGTGTCCGTGTCTGTGTGTGTGTCCTTGTCTGTGTGGTGTCCGTGTCTGTGTGTGTGTCCTTGTCTGTGTGTGTGTCCTTGTCTGTGTGGTGTCCTTGTCTGTGTGGTGTCCGTGTCTGCGTTTGTAATTTTCACTTTTAAATTTTAGACTTTACTCTTCTGGCTGTTCCAACAGCCTTAACTCTTCTGGCTGTTCCAACAGCCTTAACTCTTCTGGCTGTTCCAACGGCCTTTACTCCCCTGGCTGTTCCAACAGCCTTAACTCTTCTGGCTGTTCCAACAGCCTTTACTCTTCTGGCTGTTCCAACAGCCTTAACATCTCTGGTTGTTCCAACAGCCTTAACTCTTCTGGCTGTTCCAACAGCCTTACCTCTTCTGGCTGTTCCAACAGCCTTAACTCTTCTGGCTGTTCCAACAGCCTTTACTTTCTGGCTGTTCCAGCAGCCTTAACCCTTCTGGCTGTTCCAACAGCCTGAACTCTTCTGGCTGTTCCAACAGCCTTTTTCTTCTGGCTGTTCCAACAGCCTTTACTCCCCTGGCTGTTCCAACAGCCTTTACTCCCCTGGCTGTTCCAACAGCCTTTACTTTTCTGGCTGTTCCAACAGCCTTAACCCTTCTGGCTGTTCCAACAGCCTTAACTCCTCTGGCTGTTCCAACAGCCTTTACCCTTCTGGCTGTTCCAACAGCCTTAACTCCTCTGGCTGTTCCAACAGCCTTTACTCCTCTGGCTGTTCCAACAGCCTTTACTCCCCTGGCTGTTCCAACAGCCTTAACCCTTCTGGCTGTTCCAACAGCCTTAACTCCTCTGGCTGTTCCAACAGCCTTTACTCCCCTGGCTGTTCCAATAGCCTTTACTTTTCTGGCTGTTCCAACAGCCTTAACCCTTCTGGCTGTTCCAACAGCCTTAACTCCTCTGGCTGTTCCAACAGCCTTTACCCTTCTGGCTGTTCCAACAGCCATTACTCTTCTGGCTGTTCCAACAGCCTTTACTATTCTGGCTGTTCCAACAGCCTTAACTCTTCTGGCTGTTCCAACATCCCTAACTCTTCTGGCTGTTCCAACATCCCTAACTCGTCTGGCTGTTCCAACAGCCTTAACTCTTCTGGCTGTTCCAACATCCTTAACATCTCTGGTTGTTCCAACAGCCTTTACTCTTCTGGCTGTTCCAACAGTATTTACTCTTCTGGCTGTTCCAACATGCTTAACATCTCTGGTTGTTCCAACAGCCTTTACTCTTCTGGCTGTTCCAACAGCCTTTACTCTTCTGGCTGTTCCAACAGTATTTACTCTTCTTGCTGTTCCAACAGTATTTACTCTTCTGGCTGTTCCAACATGCTTAACATCTCTGGTTGTTCCAACAGCCTTAACTCCTCTGGCTGTTCCAACAGCCTTTACTCTTCTGGCTGTTCCAACAGCCTTAACTCTTCTGGCTGTTCCAACAGCCTTAACTCTTCTGGCTGTTCCAACGGCCTTTACTCCCCTGGCTGTTCCAACAGCCTTTACTTTGGCTGTTCCAACAGCCTTAACTCTTCTGGCTGTTCCAACAGCCTTTACTCTTCTGGCTGTTCCAACAGCCTTAACATCTCTGGTTGTTCCAACAGCCTTAACTCTTCTGGCTGTTCCAACAGCCTTACCTCTTCTGGCTGTTCCAACAGCCTTAACTCTTCTGGCTGTTCCAGCAGCCTTTACTTTTCTGGCTGTTCCAACAGCCTTAACCCTTCTGGCTGTTCCAACAGCCTGAACTCTTCTGGCTGTTCCAACAGCCTTATTTCTTCTGGCTGTTCCAACAGCCTTTACTCCCCTGGCTGTTCCAACAGCCTTTACTCCCCTGGCTGTTCCAACAGCCTTTACTTTTCTGGCTGTTCCAACAGCCTTAACCCTTCTGGCTGTTCCAACAGCCTTAACTCCTCTGGCTGTTCCAACAGCCTTTACCCTTCTGGCTGTTCCAACAGCCTTAACTCCTCTGGCTGTTCCAACAGCCTTTACTCCCCTGGCTGTTCCAACAGCCTTTACTTTTCTGGCTGTTCCAACAGCCTTAACCCTTCTGGCTGTTCCAACAGCCTTAACTCCTCTGGCTGTTCCAACAGCCTTTACCCTTCTGGCTGTTCCAACAGCCATTACTCTTCTGGCTGTTCCACAGCCTTTACTATTCTGGCTGTTCCAACAGCCTTAACTCTTCTGGCTGTTCCAACATCCCTAACTCTTCTGGCTGTTCCAACATCCCTAACTCGTCTGGCTGTTCCAACAGCCTTAACTCTTCTGGCTGTTCCAACATCCTTAACATCTCTGGTTGTTCCAACAGCCTTTACTCTTCTGGCTGTTCCAACAGTATTTACTCTTCTGACTGTTCCAACATGCTTAACATCTCTGGTTGTTCCAAC
>NW_026289180.1:12500-15000 GCF_023373465.1 Oncorhynchus keta
AGAGATGAAGAGATGGAGAGAATGAGAGACAGATAAAGAGATGGCGAGATGAAGAGATGGAGAGAATGAGAGACATATAGAGATTAAGAGATGGAGAGATGAAGAGATGGGAGAGAGATGGAGAGATTAAGAGATTGAGAGAGAGAGACAGATAGAGATGGAGAGAATGAGAGACATATAGAGATTAAGAGATGAAGAGATGGAGAGAGAGAGATGAAGAGATGGAGAGATGAAGAGATGGAGAGAGAGACAGATAGAGAGATGAAGAGATTGAGAGAGAGAGACAGATAGAGAGATGAAGAGATGGAGAGAGAGAGACAGATAGAGAGATGAAGAGATGGAGAGAGAGAGACAGATAGAGAGATGGAGAGATTGAGAGAGAGAGACAGATAGAGAGATGAAGAGATGGAGAGAGAGACAGATAGAGAGATGAAGAGATGGAGAGAGAGACAGATAGAGAGATGAAGAGATGGAGAGAGAGACAGATAGAGATGAAGAGATGGAGAGAGAGAGACAGATAGAGAGATGAAGAGATTGAGAGAGAGAGACAGATAGAGAGATGAAGAGATGGAGAGAGAGACAGATAGAGAGATGAAGAGATGGAGAGAGAGAGACAGATAGAGAGATGAAGAGAATGAGAGACATATAGAGATTAAGAGATGAAGAGATGAAGAGATGGAGAGATGAAGAGATGGAGAGAGAGACAGATAGAGAGATGAAGAGATGGATAGAGAGATGGAGAGATTGAGAGAGAGAGACAGATAGAGAGATGAAGAGATGGAGAGAGAGACAGATAGAGAGATGAAGAGATGGAGAGAGAGACAGATAGAGAGATGAAGAGATGGAGAGAGAGACAGATAGAGAGATGAAGAGATGGAGAGAGAGAGACAGATAGAGAGATGAAGAGATGGAGAGAGAGAGACAGATAGAGAGATGAAGAGATTGAGAGAGAGAGACAGATAGAGAGATGAAGAGATGGAGAGAGAGACAGATAGAGAGATGAAGAGATTGAGAGAGAGAGACAGATAGAGAGATGGAGAGAATGAGAGACATATAGAGATTAAGAGATGAAGAGATGGGAGAGAGAGAGATGAAGAGATGGAGAGATGAAGAGATGGAGAGAGAGACAGATAGAGAGATGAAGAGATTGAGAGAGAGAGACAGATAGAGAGATGAAGAGATGGAGAGAGAGAGACAGATAGAGAGATGAAGAGATGGAGAGAGAGAGACAGATAGAGAGATGGAGAGATTGAGAGAGAGAGACAGATAGAGAGATGAAGAGATGGAGAGAGAGACAGATAGAGAGATGAAGAGATGGAGAGAGAGACAGATAGAGAGATGAAGAGATGGAGAGAGAGAGACAGATAGAGAGATGAAGAGATTGAGAGAGAGAGACAGATAGAGAGATGAAGAGATGGAGAGAGAGACAGATAGAGAGATGAAGAGATGGAGAGAGAGAGACAGATAGAGAGATGAAGAGATTGAGAGAGAGAGACAGATAGAGAGATGAAGAGATGGAGAGAGAGACAGATAGAGAGATGGAGATATGAAGAGATGAATAGACAGTGTGATGGAGAGATGGAGAGAGAGAGACAGATAGAGAATGAGAGACAGTGAAATGGAGACATGGAGAGAGAGAGAGACAGAGAGAGAAGAAGAGATGGAGAGAATGAGAGACAAAGAGATAGTGAGATGAGAGGACAAGAGACACAAATGGTCTTAAAATCAACTGATACACAGACAGAGGCACTGACACAGTCCTACCACCAACTAAAGAGAGGATTTATAGGTAGCACTGCAGGACGTATATTTTCAGCTGTGCATCTGATAGTAAAATACTGTTATGTGTTATTTTGGAGGTCTTGCATGTAGCTAGAATCACAAATGTTCTTGTGGGAAGATACTAGGTATTAGGTAGTGAAAGTTGTTGCCAGAGCACTGTAATTAATTCCTCTGTGTCCATATGTGTCTCTGTCCAGGTGTACTATTTGCCATAAGACAGAGGTTGTGAAGAACACTTTGAACCCAGTTTGGCAGGCCATCTCCATCCCTGTCAGAGCACTCTGCAATGGAGACTTCGATAGGTACTGTTATACACACACTATAACACACACACACACTATAACACACACACACACTATAACACACACACACTATAACACACACACACACTATAACACACACACACTATAACACACACACATAACACACACACACTATAACACACACACACACTATAACACACACACACACACTATAACACACACACACACTATAACACACACACACACTATAACACACACACACTATAACACACACACACTATAACACACACACACACACACACTATAACACACACACACACTATAACACACACACTATAACACACACACACTATAACACACACATACACTATACACACACACACTATAACACACACACACACTATAACACACACACACTATAACACACACACACTATAACACACACACACTATAAC
>NW_026289180.1:17500-20501 GCF_023373465.1 Oncorhynchus keta
TGTTATGTAGTCACTGTGTAATGCTGTGTTATGTAGTCACTGTGTACCTGTGTTATGTAGTCACTGTGTAATGCTGTGTTATGTAGTCACTGTGTAATGCTGTGTTATGTAGTCACTGTGTAACACTGTGTGATGTAGTCACTGTGTAATGCTGTGTTATGTAGTCACTGTGTAATGCTGTGTTATGTAGTCACTGTGTAATGCTGTGTTATATAGTCACTGTGTAATGCTGTGTTATGTAGTCACTGTGTAATGTTGTGTTATGTAGTCACTGTGTAATGCTGTGTTATATAGTCACTGTGTAATGCTGTGTTATGTAGTCACTGTGTAATGCTGTGTTATGTAGTCACTGTGTACCTGTGTTATGTAGTCACTGTGTAATGCTGTGTTATGTAGTCACTGTGTAATGCTGCGTTATGTAGTCACTGTGTAATGCTGTGTTATGTAGTCACTGTGTTATGTTGTCACTGTGCTGTGTTATGTAGTCACTGTGTAATGCTGTGTTATGTAGTCACTGTGTACCTGTGTTATGTAGTCACTGTGTACCTGTGTTATGTTGTCACAGTGTAATGCTGTGTTATGTAGTCACTGTGTAATGCTGTGTTATGTAGTCACTGTGTAATGCTGTGTTATGTAGTCACTGTGTAACTGTGTTATGTAGTCACTGTGTTATGTAGTCACTGTGTTATGTAGTCACTGTGTAATGCTGTGTTATGTAGGCACTGTGTAACACTATGTTATGTAGTCGATGTGTAACTGTGTTATGTAGTCACTGTGTTATGTAGTCACTGTGTAATGCTGTGTTATGTAGTCACTGTGTAATGCTGTGTTATGTAGTCACTGTGTAACACTGTGTTATGTAGTCACTGTGTTATGTAGTCACTGTGTAACACTGTGTAACGTCGTTCTTCGTTTGTCGAAAGAGAGTCGGACCGAAATGCAGCGTGGTTGTTACTCATGATCTTTAATGAAGGAAAACGGAACGATACATGATATAACTCATAAATACAAAAACAACAAACGGAACGTGAAACCTATTACAGCCTATCTGGTGAACACTACACAGAGACAGGAACAATCACCCACGAAATACACAGTGAAATCCAGGCTACCTAAATACGGTTCCCAATCAGAGACAACGAGAATCACCTGACACCCCAACTCAGCCGCAATCCCAAATACTACAAACCCCAATACGAAATTACAATATATAAACCCATGTCACACCCTGGCCTGACCAAATATCTAACGAAAAACACAAAACACAATGACCAAGGCGTGACAGAACCCCCTAAGGTGCGGACTCCCGGACACATCTCAAAACCATAGGGAGGGTCCGGGTGGGCGTCTGTCCATGGTGGCGGTTCCGGCTCGGGACGTGGACCCCACTCCAATAAATTCATAGTTCCTCCCCTTCGCGTCCTGGGATAATCCACCCTCGCCGCCGACCATGGCCTAATAGTCCTCACCCAGAACCCCACTGAACCGAGGAGCAGCTCGTGACTGAGGGGCAGTTCAGGACTGAGGGACAGCTCGGGACTGAGGGGCCTCTCGGGACTGAGGGGCAGCTCGGGACTGAGGGGCAGCTCGGGACTGAGGGGCAGCCCGGAACTGAGAGGAAGCCCAGTACTGAGAGGAAGCCCAGTACTGCGATGAAGCTCAGGCAGGTAGTAGGCTCCCTTCCGTCTTCAAGAGAGCGAGAGTTGCACCCCTTCTGAAAAAACCTACACTCGATCCCTCCGATGTCAACAACTACAGACCAGTATCCCTTCTTTCTTTTCTCTCCAAAACTCTTGAACGTGCCGTCCTTGGCCAGCTCTCCCGCTATCTCTCTCAGAATGACCTTCTTGATCCAAACCAGTCAGGTTTCAAGACTAGTCATTCAACTGAGACTGCTCTTCTCTGTATCACGGAGGCGCTCCGCACTGCTAAAGCTAACTCTCTCTCCTCTGCTCTCATCCTTCTAGACCTATCGGCTGCCTTCGATACTGTGAACCATCAGATCCTCCTCTCCACCCTCTCCGAGTTGGGCATCTCCGGCGCACCCACGCTTGATTGCGTCCTACCTGACAGGTCGCTCCTACCAGGTGGCGTGGCGAGAATCTGTCTCCTCACCACACGCTCTCACCACTGGTGTCCCCAGGGCTCTGTTCTAGGCCCTCTCCTATTCTCGCTATACACCAAGTCACTTGGCTCTGTCATAACCTCACATGGTCTCTCCTATCATTGCTATGCAGACGACACACAATTAATCTTCTCCTTTCCCCCTTCTGATGACCAGGTGGCGACCGCATCTCTGCATGTCTGGCAGACATATCAGTGTGGATGACGGATCACCACCTCAAGCTGAACCCTCGGCAAGACGGAGCTGCTCTTCCTCCCGGGGAAGGACTGCCCGTTCCATGATCTCGCCATCACGGTTGACAACTCCATTGTGTCCTCCTCCCAGAGCGCTAAGAACCTTGGCGTGATCCTGGACAACACCCTGTCGTTCTCAACTAACATCAAGGCGGTGGCCCGTTCCTGTAGGTTCATGCTCTACAACATCCGCAGAGTACCGACCCTGCCTCACACAGGAAGCGGCGCAGGTCCTAATCCAGGCACTTGTCATCTCCCGTCTGGATTACTGCAACTCGCTGTTGGCTGGGCTCCTGCCTGTGCCATTAAACCCCTACAACTCATCCAGAACGCCGCAGCCCGTCTGGTGTTCAACTTTCCCAAGTTCTCTCACGTCACCCCCGCTCCTCCGCTCTTCTCCACTGGCTTCCAGATGAAGCTCGCACTGATCAGGCCCTACACCCAAACAAGGGCACTGCGTTCATCCACCTCTGGCCTGCTCGCCTCCCTACCACTGAGGAAGTACAGTTCCCGCTCAGCCCAGTCAAAACTGTTCGCTGCTCTGGCCCCCAATGGTGGAACAAACTCCCTCACGACGCCAGGACAGCGGAGTCAATCACCACCTTCCGGAGACACCTGAAACCCCACCTCTTTAAGGAATACC
>NW_026289181.1:0-2675 GCF_023373465.1 Oncorhynchus keta
GCGATTTCCAACTTGCTGTGTGATCTTTATGTCCAATGGGTGATGAGCACCGATACGTTTTATCTATAATATCTCTTCATATGACAAGAAAGGATTTGCCAGTAGATTGTCAACTTGATTCATGATGATGACTGCTAGCTAAGACTTTGAAAGTAAGATGTTGACATGATCAGTCCAACTGTACATATAACGTGATTTTATCTACATTGAAGTGATTTTATCTGTGGCCAATGACCTTGAGCCTGCTTGGAAGGGCACTTGTAATATAACTATGGAAGGACCCAAAGGGCTGAAATTGTGGATGTCTACCTTTACTAAGCACTTAAACTTGGAGATGATGTATTGTCCCCATGAGTGACAGAACACTGAGCCATTCATGGCGCAACGCTCCGTGTTATCTGCTGGCTTGCCCCACCACCACAGAAAGCACTGAGCTAGGCTTAAACACCTGCATTTTGGAGCTGCCTTATTCAAGAAAACAAAAAGGAGACCATGTGTATGTAGCATTATAAGCTGAATTATATATATTTTTCAAATTACAAACTGATATGTGACATGTATTAATGTAAAAAATAACATGCAAAAAAAATAACATGCAAAACAGGCAAGCCCAAAAAATTTAAATATTTTTTTTTCATATTATTTTATGCTAAAAATATGGGGCTAAAAACCTGCCCTGAATGACAGGTCACCACTGATCCTATACATTTACATTACATTTGGGTCATTTAGCAGACGCTCTTATCCAGAGCGACTTACAAATTGGTGCATACACCTTATGACATCCAGTGGAACAGCCACTTGCATCTAAATCTTTTGGGGGGTGAGAAGGATTACTTACCCTTACTTACTATCTAGGTATTCCTTGAAGAGGTGGGGTTTCAGGTGTCTCCGGAAGGTGGTGATTGACTCCGCTGTCCTGGCGTCGTGAGGAGTTTGTTCCACCATTGGGGGGCCAGAGCAGCGAACAGTTTTGACTGGGCTGAGCGGGAACTGTACTTCCTCAGTGGTAGGGAGGCGAGCAGGCCAGAGGTGGATGAGACGCAGTGCCCTTGTTTGGGTGTAGGGCCTGATCAGAGCCTGGAGGTACTGAGGTGCCGTTCCCCTCACAGCTCCGTAGGCAAGCACCATGGTCTTGTAGCGGATGCGAGCTTCAACTGGAAGCCAGTGGAGAGAGCGGAGGAGCGGGGTGACGTGAGAGAACTTGGGAAGGTTGAACACCAGACGGGCTGCGGCGTTCTGGATGAGTTGTAGGGGTTTAATGGCACAGGCAGGGAGCCCAGCCAACAGCGAGTTGCAGTAATCAAGACGGGAGATGACAAGTGCCTGGATTAGGACCTGCGCCGCTTCCTGTGTGAGGCAGGGTCGTACTCTGCGGATGTTGTAGAGCATGAACCTACAGGAACGGGACACCGCCTTGATGTTAGTTGAGAACGTCAGGGTGTTGTCCAGGATCACGCCAAGGTTCTTAGCGCTCTGGGAGGAGGACACAATGGAGTTGTCAGCCGTGATGGCGAGATCATGGAACGGGCAGTCCTTCCCCGGGAGGAAGAGGAGCTCCGTCTTGCTGAGGTTCAGCTTGAGGTGGTGATCCGTCATCCACACTGATATGTCTGCCAGACATGCAGAGATGCGGTTCGCCACCTGGTCATCAGAAGGGGAAAGGAGAAGATTAATTGTGTGTCGTCTGCATAGCAATGATAGGAGAGACCATGTGAGGTTATGACAGAGCCAAGTGACTTGGTGTATAGCGAGAATAAGAGAGGGCCTAGAACAGAGCCCTGGGGACACCAGTGGTGAGAGCGCGTGGTGAGGAGACAGATTCTCGCCACGCCACCTGGTAGGAGCGACCTGTCAGGTAGGACGCAATCCAAGCGTGGGCCGCGCCGGAGATGCCCAACTCGGAGAGGGTGGAGAGGAGGATCTGATGGTTCACAGTATCGAAGGCAGCCGATAGGTCTAGAAGGATGAGAGCAGAGGAGAGAGAGTTAGCTTTAGCAGTGCGGAGCGCCTCCGTGATACAGAGAAGAGCAGTCTCAGTTGAATGACTAGTCTTGAAACCTGACTGATTTGGATCAAGAAGGTCATTCTGAGAGAGATAGCGGTAGAGCTGGCCAAGGACGGCACGCTCAAGAGTTTTGGAGAGAAAAGAGAAGGGATACTGGTCTGTAGTTGTTGACATCGGAGGGATCGAGTGTAGGTTTTTTCAGAAGGGTGCAACTCTCGCTCTCTTGAAGACGGGAGGGACGTAGCCAGCGGTCAGGGATGAGTTGATGAGCGAGGTGAGGTAAGGAGAAGGTCTCCGGAAATGGTCTGGAGAAGAGAGGAGGGGATAGGGTCAAGCGGGCAGGTTGTTGGGCGGCCGGCCGTCACAAGACGCGAGATTTCATCTGGAGAGAGAGGAGAAAGAGGTCAGAGCATAGGGTAGGGCAGTGTGAGCAGAACCAGCGGTGTCGTTTGACTTAGCAAGCGAGGATCGGATGTCGTCGACCTTCTTTTCAAAATGGTTGACGAAGTCATCTGCAGAGAGGGAGGAGGAGGGAGGATTCAGGAGGGAGGAGAAGGTGGCAAGAGAGCTTCCTAGGGTTAGAGGCAGATGCTTGGAATTTAGAATGGTAGAAAGTGGCTTTAGCAGCAGAGACAGAGGAGGAAAATGTAGAGAGGAGGGAGTGAAA
>NW_026289182.1:0-3078 GCF_023373465.1 Oncorhynchus keta
GAGTCTTCTTAGGGCGAGATGGAGTCTTCTTGGGTCAGAGATGGAGTCTTCTTGAGTCAGAGATGGAGTCTTCATGAGTCAGAGATGGAGTCTTCTTGGGACAGAGATGGAGTCTTCTTTGGGGCAGAGATGGAGTCTTCTTTGGGCAGAGATGGAGTCTTCTTGGGGCAGAGATGGAGTCTTTCTTGAGTCAGAGATGGAGTCTTCTTGGGGCAGAGATGGAGTCTTCATAGGAGTCAGAGATGGAGTCTTCTTGAGTCAGAGATGGAGTCTTCTTAGCAGAGATGGAGTCTTCATGAGTCAGAGATGGAGTCTTCTTGAGTCAGAGATGGAGTCTTCATGAGTCAGAGATGGAGTCTTCTTGGGGCAGATGGAGTCTTCTTGGGACAGAGATGGAGTCTCTTGAGTCAGAAATGGAGTCTTCTTGAGTCAGAGATGGAGACTTCTTGAGTCAGAGATGGAGTCTTCTTGGGTCAGAGATGGAGTCTTCTTGGGACAGAGATGGAGTCTTCTTGAGTCAGAGATGGAGTCTTCTTGAGTCAGAGATGGAGTCTTTGGGACAGAAATGGAGTCTTCTTGAGTCAGAGATGGAGACTTCTTTTAGTCAGAGATGGAGTCTTCTTGGGACAGAGATGGAGTCTTCTTGGGACAGAGATGGAGTCTTCTTGGGTCAGAGATGGAGTCTTCTTGGGTCAGAGATGAGTCTTCTTTGGGTCAGAGATGGAGTCTTCATGAGTCAGAGATGGAGTCTTCTTGGGTCAGAGATGGAGTCTTCTTGAGTCAGAGATGGAGTCTTCATGGGTCAGATGGAGTCTTTTGAGTCAGAGATGGAGTCTTCTTGGGGAGACTTCTTTAGTCAGAGATGGAGTCTTCTTGGGACAGAGATGGAGTCTTCTTGGGACAGAGATGGAGTCTTCTGAGTCAGAGATGGAGACTTGGGACAGAGATGGAGTCTTCTTGGGGACAGAGATGGAGTCTTCTTGGGTCAGAGATGGAGTCTTCTTGGGACAGAGATGAGTCTTCTTGAGTCAGAGATGGAGTCTTCTTGGGACAGAAATGGAGTCTTCATGAGTCAGAGATGGAGACTTCTTGAGTCAGAGATGGAGTCTTCTTGGGACAGAGATGGAGTCTCTTGGGACAGAGATGAGTCTTCATGAGTCAGAGATGGAGTCTTCTTGGGACAGAAATGGAGTCTTTGAGTCAGAGATGGAGACTTCTTTAGTCAGAGATGGAGTCTTCTTGGGACAGAGATGAGTCTTCTTGAGTCAGAGATGGAGTCTTCTTGGGGCAGATGGAGTCTTCTTGAGTCAGATGGAATCTTCATGGGACAGAGATGGAGTCTTCTTGGGACAGAGATGGACTCTCTTGGGGCAGAGATGGACTCTTCTTTGGCAGAGATGGAGTCTTCATGAGACAGAGATGGAGTCTTCTTTTGGCAGAGATGGAGTCTTCTTGGGGCAGATTCTTTTTGGCAGAGATGGAGTCTTCTTGGGGCAGAGATGGAGTCTTCTTGGGGCAGAGATGGAGTCTTCTTGGGGCAGAGGATGGAGTCTTCATGGGGCAGAGATGGAGTCTTCATGGGTCAGAGATGGAGTCTTCTTTGAGTCTTCATGAGTCAGAGATGGAGTCTTCTTGAGTCAGAGATGGAGTCTTCTTGGGACAGAGATGGAGTCTTCTTGAGTCAGAGATGGAGTCTTCTTGAGTCAGGAGATGGAGTCTCTGAGTCAGAGATGGAGTCTTCTTGAGTCAGAGATGGAGTCTTCAGTCAGAGATGGAGTCTTCTTGGGGCAGAGATGGAGTCTTCATGAGTCAGAGATGGAGTCTTCTTGGGACAGAGAGGTCTTCTTGGGACGAAGATGGAAGTCTTCTTGGGAGCGAAAGTAGGTCTTCTTGGGAGCGATGGAGTCTTCTTGGGTCAGAGATGGAGTCTTCTTGGGGCAGAGATGGAGTCTTCTTGGGGCAGAGATGGAGTCTTCTTGGGGCAGAGATGGAGTCTTCTTGGGGCAGAGATGGAGTCTTCTTGGGGCAGAGATGGAGTCTTCTTGGGTCAGAGATGGAGTCTTCTTGGGGCAGAGATGGAGTCTTCATGAGTCAGAGATGGAGTCTTCTTGAGTCAGAGATGGAGTCTTCTTGGGACAGAGATGGAGTCTTCTTGGGGCAGAGATGGAGTCTTCTTGAGTCAGAGATGGAGTCTTCTTGGGGCAGAGATGGAGTCTTCTTGGGACAGAGATGGAGTCTTCTTGAGTCAGAGATGGAGTCTTCTTGGGGCAGAGATGGAGTCTTCTTGAGTCAGAGATGGAGTCTTCTTGGGGCAGAGATGGAGTCTTCTTGAGTCAGAGATGGAGTCTTCTTGAGTCAGAGATGGAGTCTTCTTGAGTGACAGAGATGGAGTCTTCTTGGGACAGAGATGGAGTCTTCTTGGGGCAGAGATGGAGTCTTCTTGAGACAGAGATGGAGTCTTCTTGGGGCAGAGATGGAGTCTTCTTGAGTCAGAGATGGAGTCTTCTTGAGTCAGAGATGGAGTCTTCTTGGGGCAGAAATGGAGTCTTCTTGAGTCAGAGATGGAGTCTTGTTGGGACAGAGATGGAGTCTTCATGAGTCAGAGATGAGTCTTCTTGGGTCCATAAAGTTAATTTCTTTGCCACATTTTTAGCAATTTTATTTTAGTGCCTTATTGATGACATGTTTTGGAATAGTTTTACTCTGTACGGGCTTCCTTCTTTTCACTCTGTCATTTAGGTTTGTATTGTGAAGTAACAGTGTTGTTGATCCATCCTCAGTTTTCTCATATCACAGCCAATCAACTCTGTAACTGTTTTAAAAAGTCACCATTGACCTCATGGTGAAATCCCTGATCGGTTTCCTTCCTCTCCAGCAACTGAGTTTAGTGAATGCGGTATCTTTGTAGTGGCTGGGTGTATTAGTACACCATCCAAAGTGTACTACTAAACTTCACCATGCTTAAAGGGATATTCAATGTCTGCTTGTATTATTTATACCCATCTAATAATAGGTTAGGATTAGGACCCTTCTTTGTGAGGCCTTACAGATAATTGTAAGTGTGGGGGTCAAGGGATA
>NW_026289183.1:0-27500 GCF_023373465.1 Oncorhynchus keta
TCTGATCTACAGGCCCTGGTCTAACGGGACAGGCTGGATATCCCATATATATCTGATCTACGGGCCCTGGTCTTACGGGGACAGGCTGATATCCCATATATATCTGATCTACAGGCCCTGGTCTAACGGGACAGGCTGATATCCCATATATATCTGATCTACAGGCCCTGGTCTAACGGGGACAGGCTGATATCCCATATATCTGATCTACAGGCCCTGGTCTAACAGGGACAGGCTGATATCCCATATATATCTGATCTACAGGCCCTGGTCTAACGGGACAGGCTGATATCCATATATATCTGATCTACGGGCCCTGGTCTAATGGGGACAGGCTGATATCCCATATATATCTGATATACGGGCCCTGGTCTAACAGGGACAGGCTGATATCCCATATATATCTGATCTACGATCTACAGGCCCTGGTCTAACAGGGACAGGCTGATATCCGATACATATCTTATCTATGGGCCCTGGTCTAACGGGGACAGGCTGATATCCCCACATATCTTATCTACGGGCCCTGGTCTAACGGGGACAGGCTGATATCCTATATATATCTGATCTACGGGCCCTGGTCTAACGGGGACAGGCTGATATCCCTATATATCTGATCTACGGGCCCTGGTCTAACGGGGACAGGGTGATATCCCATATATATCTGATCTACAGGCCCTGGTCTAACGGGGACAGGCTGATATCCCATATATATCTGATCTACAGGCCCTGGTCTAACGGGGACAGGCTGATATCCCATATATATCTGATCTACAGGCCCTGGTCTAACAGGGACAGGCTGATATCCCATATATCTGATCTACAGGCCCTGGTCTAACGGGGACAGGCTGATATCCCATATATATCTGATCTACGGGCCCTGGTCTAACGGGGACAGGCTGATATCCCATATATATCTGATCTACGGGCCCTGGTCTAACGGGGACAGGCTGATATCCCATATATATCTGATCTACGGGCCCTGGTCTAACGGGACAGGCTGATATCCCATATATATCTGATCTACGGCCCTGGTCTAACAGGGACAGGCTGATATCCCATATATATATGATCTACGGGCCCTGGTCTAACAGGGACAGGCTGATATCCCATATATATCTGATCTACGGGCCCTGGTCTAACAGGGATAGGCTGATATCCCATATATATCTGATCTACTGGCCCTGGTCTAACAGGGACAGGCTGATATCCCATATATCTGATCTGCGGGCCCTGGTCTAACAGGGACAGGCTGATATCCCATATATATCTGATCTACGGGCCCTGGTCTAACAGGGACAGGGTGATATCCCATATATATCTGATCTACAGGCCCTGGTCTAACGGGGACAGGCTGATATCCCATATATATCTGATCTACAGGCCCTGGTCTAACGGGGACAGGCTGATATCCCATATATATCTGATCTACGGGCCCTGGTCTAACGGGGACAGGCTGATATCCCATATATATCTGATCTACAGGCCCTGGTCTAACGGGGACAGGCTGATATCCCATATATATCTGATCTACAGGCCCTGGTCTAACGGGGACAGGCTGATATCCCATATATATCTGATCTACGGGCCCTGGTCTAACAGGGACAGGCTGATATCCCATATATATCTGATCTACAGGCCCTGGTCTAACGGGGACAGGCTGATATCCCATATATATCTGATCTACGGGCCCTGGTCTGATGGGGACAGGCTGATATCCCATATATATCTGATATACGGGCCCTGGTCTAACAGGGACAGGCTGATATCCCATATCTGACCGAAGGGCCCTGGTCTAACAGGGACAGGCTGATATAGCATATATATCTGATCTACGGGCCCTGGTCTAACGGGGACAGGCTGATATCCGATACATATCTTATCTACGGGCCCTGGTCTAACGGGGACAGGCTGATATCCATATATATATCTGATCTACGGGCCCTGGTCTAACGGGACAGGGTGATATCCCATATATATCTGATCTACGGGCCCTGGTCTAACGGGGACAGGCTGATATCCCATATATATCTGATCTACGGGCCCTGGTCTAACAGGGACAGGCTGATATCCCATATATATCTGATCTACGGGCCCTGGTCTAACGGGGACAGGCTGATATCCTATATATATCTGATCTACGGGCCCTGGTCTAACGGGGACAGGCTGATATCCCATATATATCTGATCTACGGGCCCTGGTCTAACGGGGACAGGCTGATATCCCATATATATCTGATCTACGGGCCCTGGTCTAACAGGGACAGGCTGATATCCCATATATATGATCTACGGGCCCTGGTCTAACGGGGACAGGCTGATATCCTATATATATCTGATCTACGGGCCCTGGTCTAACGGGGACAGGCTGATATCCCATATATATCTGATCTACGGGCCCTGGTCTAACGGGGACAGGGTGATATCCCATATATATCTGATCTACAGGCCCTGGTCTAACGGGGACAGGCTGATATCCCATATATATCTGATCTACGGGCCCTGGTCTAACGGGGACAGGCTGATATCCCATATATATCTGATCTACGGGCCCTGGTCTAACAGGGACAGGCTGATATCCCATATATATATGATCTACGGGCCCTGGTCTAACGGGGACAGGCTGATATCCCATATATATCTGATCTACGGGCCCTGGTCTAACAGGGATAGGCTGATATCCCATATATATCTGATCTACTGGCCCTGGTCTAACAGGGACAGGCTGATATCCCATATATATCTGATCTGCGGGCCCTGGTCTAACAGGGACAGGCTGATATCCCATATATATCTGATCTACGGGCCCTGGTCTAACAGGGACAGGGTGATATCCCATATATATCTGATCTACAGGCCCTGGTCTAACGGGGACAGGCTGATATCCCATATATATCTGATCTACAGGCCCTGGTCTAACGGGGACAGGCTGATATCCCATATATATCTGATCTACGGGCCCTGGTCTAACGGGGACAGGCTGATATCCCATATATATCTGATCTACAGGCCCTGGTCTAATGGGGACAGGCTGATATCCCATATATATCTGATCTACAGGCCCTGGTCTAACGGGGACAGGCTGATATCCCATATATATCTGATCTACAGGCCCTGGTCTAACGGGGACAGGCTGATATCCCATATATATCTGATCTACGGGCCCTGGTCTAACAGGGACAGGCTGATATCCCATATATATCTGATCTACAGGCCCTGGTCTAACGGGGACAGGCTGATATCCCATATATATCTGATCTACGGGCCCTGGTCTGATGGGGACAGGCTGATATCCCATATATATCTGATATACGGGCCCTGGTCTAACAGGGACAGGCTGATATCCCATATCTGACCGAAGGGCCCTGGTCTAACAGGGACAGGCTGATATAGCATATATATCTGATCTACGGGCCCTGGTCTAACGGGGACAGGCTGATATCCGATACATATCTTATCTACGGGCCCTGGTCTAACGGGGACAGGCTGATATCCGATATATATCTGATCTACGGGCCCTGGTCTAACGGGGACAGGGTGATATCCCATATATATCTGATCTACAGGCCCTGGTCTAACGGGGACAGGCTGATATCCCATATATATCTGATCTACAGGCCCTGGTCTAACGGGGACAGGCTGATATCCCATATATATCTGATCTACGGGCCCTGGTCTAACGGGGACAGGCTGATATCCCATATATATCTGATCTACGGGCCCTGGTCTAACGGGGACAGGCTGATATCCCATATATATCTGATCTACGGGCCCTGGTCTAACAGGGACAGGCTGATATCCCATATATATCTGATCTACTGGCCCTGGTCTAACAGGGACAGGCTGATATCCCATATATATCTGATCTACGGGCCCTGGTCTAACAGGGACAGGGTGATATCCCATATATATCTGATCTACAGGCCCTGGTCTAACGGGGACAGGCTGATATCCCATATATATCTGATCTACAGGCCCTGGTCTAACGGGGACAGGCTGATATCCCATATATATCTGATCTACAGGCCCTGGTCTAACGGGGACAGGCTGATATCCCATATATATCTGATCTACGGGCCCTGGTCTAACGGGGACAGGCTGATATCCTATATATATCTGATCTACGGGCCCTGGTCTAACGGGGACAGGCTGATATCCCATATATATCTGATCTACGGGCCCTGGTCTAACGGGGACAGGGTGATATCCCATATATATCTGATCTACAGGCCCTGGTCTAACGGGGACAGGCTGATATCCCATATATATCTGATCTACAGGCCCTGGTCTAACGGGGACAGGCTGATATCCCATATATATCTGATCTACGGGCCCTGGTCTAACGGGGACAGGCTGATATCCCATATATATCTGATCTACGGGCCCTGGTCTAACGGGGACAGGCTGATATCCCATATATATCTGATCTACGGGCCCTGGTCTAACGGGGACAGGCTGATATCCCATATATATCTGATCTACGGGCCCTGGTCTAACAGGGACAGGCTGATATCCCATATATATATGATCTACGGGCCCTGGTCTAACGGGGACAGGCTGATATCCTATATATATCTGATCTACGGGCCCTGGTCTAACGGGGACAGGCTGATATCCCATATATATCTGATCTACGGGCCCTGGTCTAACGGGGACAGTGTGATATCCCATATATATCTGATCTACAGGCCCTGGTCTAACGGGGACAGGCTGATATCCCATATATATCTGATCTACAGGCCCTGGTCTAACGGGGACAGGCTGATATCCCATATATATCTGATCTACGGGCCCTGGTCTAACGGGGACAGGCTGATATCCCATATATATCTGATCTACGGGCCCTGGTCTAACGGGGACAGGCTGATATCCCATATATATCTGATCTACGGGCCCTGGTCTAACGGGGACAGGCTGATATCCCATATATATCTGATCTACGGGCCCTGGTCTGATGGGGACAGGCTGATATCCCATATATATCTGATATACGGGCCCTGGTCTAACAGGGACAGGCTGATATCCCATATCTATCTGAAGGGCCCTGGTCTAACAAGGACAGGCTGATATTTACATTTATAGCATATATATCTGATCTACAGGCCCTGGTCTAACGGGGACAGGCTGATATCCAATTTATATATCTGATCTACAGGCCCTGGTCTAACGGGGACAGGCTGATATCCCATATATATCTGATCTACGGGACCTGGTCTAACAGGGACAGGCTGATATCCCATATATATCTGATCTACGGGCCCTGGTCTAACGGGGACAGGGTGATATCCCATATATATCTGATCTACAGGCCCTGGTCTAACGGGGACAGGCTGATATCCCATATATATATGATCTACGGGCCCTGGTCTAACGGGGACAGGCTGATATCCCATATATATCTGATCTACGGGCCCTGGTCTAACAGGGACAGGCTGATATCCCATATATATCTGATCTACAGGCCCTGGTCTAACGGGGACAGGCTGATATCCCATATATATCTGATCTACGGGCCCTGGTCTAACAGGGACAGGCTGATATAGCATATATATCTGATCTACGGGCCCTGGTCTAACGGGGACAGGCTGCTATCAAATCAAATCAAATCAAATCAAATTTATTTATATAGCCCTTCGTACATCAGCTGATATCTCAAAGTGCTGTACAGAAACCCAGCCTAAAACCCCAAACAGCAAACAATGCAGGTGTAAAAGCACGGTGGCTAGGAAAAACTCCCTAGAAAGGCCAAAACCTAGGAAGAAACCTAGAGAGGAACCGGGCTATGTGGGGTGGCCAGTCCTCTTCTGGCTGTGCCGGGTAGAGATTATAACAGAACATGACCAAGATGTTCAAATGTTCATAAATGACCAGCATGGTCGAATAATAATAAGGCAGAACAGTTGAAACTGGAGCAGCAGCAGTCAGGTGGAATGGGGACAGCAAGGAGCCATCATGTCAGGTAGTCCTGGGGCACTGTCCTAGGGCTCAGGTCCTCCGAGAGAGAGAGAAAGAAAGAGAGAATTAGAGAGAGCATATGTGGGGTGGCCAGTCCTCTTTTGGCTGTGCCGGGTGGAGATTATAACAGAACGTGGCCAAGATGTTCAAATGTTCATAAATGACCCAGCATGGTTGAATAATAGTAAGGCAGAACAGTTGAAACTGAGCAGGAGCATGGCCAGGTGGACTGGGGACAGCAAGGAGTCCTCATGTCAGGTAGTCCTGGGACATGGTCCTAGGGCCCAGGCCAGTTGAAACTGGAGCAGCAGCATGGCCAGGTGGACTGGGGACAGCAAGGAGTCATCATGTCAGGTAGTCCTGGGGCATGGTCCTAGGGCTCAGGTCCTCCGAGAGAGAGAAAGAAAGAGAGAAGGAGAGAATTAGAGAACGCACACTTAGATTCACACAGGACACCGAATAGGACAGGAGAAGTACCCAGATATAACAAACTGACCCTAGCCCCCGACACATAAACTACTGCAGCATAAATACTGGAGGCTGAGACAGGAGGGGTCAGGAGACACTGTGGCCCCATCCGAGGACACCCCGGACAGGGCCAAACAGGAAGGATATAACCCCACCCACTTTGCCAAAGCACAGCCCCCACACCACTAGAGGGATATCTTCAACCACCAACTCACCATCCTGAGACAAGGCCGAGTATAGCCCACAAAGATCTCCGCCACGGTACAACCCAAGGGGGGCAACCCAGACAGGCCGACCACAACAGTGAATCAACCCACCCAGGTGACGCACCCCCCCAGGGACGGCACGAGAGAGCCCCAGCAAGCCAGTGACTCAGCCCCGTAACAGGGTTAGAGGCAGAGAATCCCAGTGGAAAGAGGGGAACCGGCCAGGCAGAGACAGCAAGGGCGGTTCGTTGCTCCAGAGCCTTCCGTTCACCTTCCCACTCCTGGGCCAGACTACACTCAATCATATGACCCACTGAAGAGATGAGTCTTCAGTAAAGACTTAAAGGTTGAGACCGAGTTTGCGTCTCTGACATGGGTAGGCAGACCGTTCCATAAAAATGGAGCTCTATAGGAGAAAGCCCTGCCTCCAGCTGTTTGCTTAGAAATTCTAGGGACAATTAGGAGGCCTGCGTCTTGTGACCGTAGCGTACGTGTAGGTATGTACGGCAGGACCAAATCAGAGAGGTAGGTAGGAGCAAGCCCATGTAATGCTTTGTAGGTTAGCAGTAAACCTTGAAATCAGCCCTTGCTTTGACAGGAAGCCAGTGTAGAGAGGCTAGCACTGGAGTAATATGATCAAATTTTTTGGTTCTAGTCAGGATTCTAGCAGCCGTATTTAGCACTAACTGAAGTTTATTTAGTGCTTTATCCGGGTAGCCGGAAAATAGAGCATTGCAGTAGTCTAACCTAGAAGTGACAAAAGCATGGATTAATTTTTCTGCATCATTTTTGGACAGAAAGTTTCAGATTTTTGCAATGTTACGTAGATGGAAAAAAGCTGTCCTCGAAATGGTCTTGATATGTTCTTCAAAAGAGAGATCAGGGTCCAGAGTAACGCCGAGGTCCTTCACAGTTTTATTTGAGACGACTGTACAACCATTAAGATTAATTGTCAGATTCAACAGAAGATCTCTTTGTTTCTTGGGACCTAGAACAAGCATCTCTGTTTTGTCCGAGTTTAATAGTAGAAAGTTTGCAGCCATCCACTTCCTTATGTCTGAAACACATGCTTCTAGCGAGGGCAATTTTGGGGCTTCACCATGTTTCATTGAAATGTACAGCTGTGTGTCATCCGCATAGCAGTGAAAGTTTACATTATGTTTTCGAATAACATCCCCAAGAGGTAAAATATATAGTGAAAACAATAGTGGTCCTAAAACAGAACCTTGAGGAACACCGAAATGTACAGTTGATTTGTCAGAGGACAAACCATTCACAGAGACAAACTGATATCTTTCCGACAGATAAGACCTAAACCAGGCCAGAACATGTCCGTGTAGACCAATTTGGGTTTCCAATCTCTCCAAAAGAATGTGGTGATCGATGGTATCAAAAGCAGCACTAAGGTCTAGGAGCACGAGGACAGATGCAGAGCTCGGTCCGATGCCATTAAAATGTCATTTACCACCTTCACAAGTGCCGTCTCAGTGCTATGATGGGGTCTAAAACCAGACTGAAGCATTTCGTATACATTGTTTGTCTTCAGGAAGGCAGTGAGTTGCTGCGCAACAGCCTTCTAAAATCTTTGAGAGGAATGGAAGATTCGATATAGGCCGATAGTTTTTTATATTTTCTGGGTCAAGGTTTGGCTTTTTCAAGAGAGGCTTTATTACTGCCACTTTTAGTGAGTTTGGTACACATCCAGTGGATAGAGAGCCGTTTATTATGTTCAACATAGGAGGGCCAAGCACAGGAAGCAGCTCTTTCAGTAGTTTAGTTGGAATAGGGTCCAGTATACAGCTTGAAGGTTTAGAGGCCATGATTATTTTCATCATTGTGTCAAGAGATATAGTACTAAAACACTTGAGCGTCTCTCTTGATCCTAGGTCCTGGCAGAGTTGTGCAGACTCAGGACAACTGAGGTTTGGAGGAATACGCAGGTTTAAAGAGGAGTCCGTAATTTGCTTTCTAATAATCATAATCTTTTCCTCAAAGAAGTTCATGAATTTATCACTGCTAAAGGAAAGTCATCCTCTCTTGGGGAATGCTGCTTTTAGTTAGCTTTGCCACAGTATCAAAAAGGAATTTCGGATTGTTCTTATTTTCCTCAATTAAGTTAGAAAAATAGGACGATCGAGCAGCAGTAAGGGCTCTTCGGTACTGCAGGGTACCGTCCTTCCAAGCTAGTCGGAAGACTTCCAGTTTGGTGTGGCGCCATTTCCGTTCCAATTTTCTGGAAGCTTGCTTCAGAGCTCGGGTATTTTCTGTGTACCAGGGAGCTAGTTTCTTATGAGACATTTTTTTAGTTTTTAGGTGCAACTGCATCTAGGGTATTGCGCAAGGTTAAATTGAGATCCTCAGTTAGGTGGTTAACGGATTTTTGTCCTCTGGCGTCCTTGGGTAGGCAGAGGGAGTCTGGAAGGGCATCAAGGAATCTTTGTGTTGTCTGTGAATTTATAGCACGACTTTTGATGTTCCTTGGTTGGGGTCTGAGCAGATTATTTGTTGCAATTGCAAACGTAATAAAATGGTGGTCCGATAGTCCAGGATTATGAGGAAAACATTAAGATCCACAACATTTATTCCATGGGACAAAACTAGGTCCAGCGTATGACTGTGACAGTGAGTGGGTCCAGAGACATGTTGGACAAAACCCACTGAGTCGATGATGGCTCCAAAAGCCTTTTGGAGTGGGTCTGTGGACTATTCCATGTGAATATTAAAGTCACCAAAGATTAGAATATTATCTGCTATGACTACAAGGTCCGATAGGAATTCAGGGAACTCAGTGAGAAACGCTGTATATGGCCCAGGAGGCCTGTAAACAGTAGCTATAAAAAGTGATTGAGTAGGCTGCATAGATTTCATGACTAGAAGCTCAAAAGACAAAAATTTTTTTTTTTTTTTTTGTAAATTGAAATTTGCTATCGTAAATGTTAGCAACACCTCCGCCTTTGCGGGATGCACGGGGGATATGGTCACTAGTGTAGCCAGGAGGTGAGGCCTCATTTAACACAGTAAATTCATCAGGCTTAAGCCATGTTTCAGTCAGGCCAATCACATCAAGATTATGATCAGTGATTAGTTCATTGACTATAATTGCCTTTGAAGTAAGGGATCTAACATTAAGTAGCCCTATTTTGAGATGTGAGGTATCATGATCTCTTTCAGTAATGACAGGAATGGAGGTGGTCTTTATCCTAGTGAGATTGCTAAGGCGAACACCGCCATGTTTAGTTTTGCCCAACCTAGGTCGAGGCACAGACACGGTCTCAATGGTGATAGCTGAGCTGACTACACTGACTATGCTAGTGGCAGACTCCACTATGCTGGCAGGCTGGCTAATAGCCTGCTGCCTGGCCTGCACCCTATTTCATTGTGGAGCTAGAGGAGTTAGAGCCCTGTCTATGTTGGCAGATAAGATGAGAGCACCCCTCCAGCTAGGATGGAGTCCGTCACTCCTCAGCAGGTCAGGCTTGGTCCTGTTTGTGGGTGAGTCCCAGAAAGAGGGCCAATTATCTACAAATTCTATCTTTTGGGAGGGGCAGAAAACAGTTTTCAACCAGCGATTGAGTTGTGAGACTCTGCTGTAGAGCTCATCACTCCCCCTAACTGGGAGGGGGCCAGAGACAATTACTCGATGCCGACACATCTTTCTAGCTGATATGCATATATATCTGATCTACGGGCCCTGGTCTAATGGGGACAGGCTGATATCCTATATATATCTGATCTACAGGCCCTGGTCTAACGGGGACAGGCTGATATCCCATATATATCTGATCTACAGGCCCTGGTCTAACGGGGACAGGCTGATATCCCATATATATCTGATCTACGGGCCCTGGTCTTACGGGGACAGGCTGATATCCCATATATATCTGATCTACAGGCCCTGGTCTAACGGGGACAGGCTGATATCCCATATATATCTGATCTACAGGCCCTGGTCTAACGGGGACAGGCTGATATCCCATATATATCTGATCTACGGGCCCTGGTCTAACAGGGACAGGCTGATATCCCATATATATCTGATCTACAGGCCCTGGTCTAACGGGGACAGGCTGATATCCCATATATATCTGATCTACGGGCCCTGGTCTAACGGGGACAGGCTGATATCCCATATATATCTGATCTACGGGCCCTGGTCTAACGGGGACAGGCTGATATCCCATATATATCTGATCTACGGGCCCTGGTCTAACGGGGACAGGCTGATATCCCATATATATCTGATCTACGGGCCCTGGTCTAACGGGGACAGGCTGATATCCCATATATATATGATCTACGGGCCCTGGTCTAACGGGGACAGGCTGATATCCCATATATATCTAATCTACGGGCCCTGGTCTAACAGGGATAGGCTGATATCCCATATATATCTGATCTACTGGCCCTGGTCTAACAGGGACAGGCTGATATCCCATATATATCTGATCTGCGGGCCCTGGTCTAACAGGGACAGGCTGATATCCCATATATATCTGATCTACGGGCCCTGGTCTAACGGGGACAGGCTGATATCCCATATATATCTGATCTACGGGCCCTGGTCTAACGGGGACAGGCTGATATCCCATATATATCTGATCTACGGGCCCTGGTCTAACGGGGACAGGCTGATATCCCATATATATCTGATCTACGGGCCCTGGTCTTACGGGGACAGGCTGATATCCCATATATATCTGATCTACGGGCCCTGGTCTAACGGGGACAGGCTGATATCCCATATATATCTGATCTACAGGCCCTGGTCTAACGGGGACAGGCTGATATCCCATATATATCTGATCTACGGGCCCTGGTCTAACAGGGACAGGCTGATATCCCATATATATCTGATCTACAGGCCCTGGTCTAACGGGGACAGGCTGATATCCCATATATATCTGATCTACGGGCCCTGGTCTAACAGGGACAGGCTGATATCCCATATATATATGATCTACAGGCCCTGGTCTAACGGGGACAGGCTGATATCCCATATATCTGATCTACGGGCCCTGGTCTAACGGGGACAGGCTGATATCCTATATGTATCTGATGTACGGTCCCTGGTCAACCAGGGACAGGCTTATATCCGATATATATCTGATCTACGGGCCCTGGTCTAACAGGGACAGGCTGATATCCGATATATATCTGATCTACGGGCCCTGGTCTAACAGGGACAGGCTGATATCCCATATATATCTGATCTACAGGCCCTGGTCTAACGGGACAGGCTGATATCCCATATATATCTGATCTACGGGCCCTGGTCTTACGGGGACAGGCTGATATCCCATATATATCTGATCTACAGGCCCTGGTCTAACGGGGACAGGCTGATATCCCATATATATCTGGATCTACGGGCCCTGGTCTAACAGGGACAGGCTGATATCCCATATATATCTGATCTACAGGCCCTGGTCTAACGGGGACAGGCTGATATCCCATATATATCTGATCTACGGGCCCTGGTCTAACAGGGACAGTCTGATATCCCATATATATCTGATCTACGGGCCCTGGTCTAACGGGGACAGGCTGATATCCCATATATATCTGATCTACGGGCCCTGGTCTAACGGGACAGGCTGATATCCATATATATCTGATCTATGGGCCCTGGTCTAACGGGGACAGACTGATATCCCATATATATCTGATCTACGGGCCCTGGTCTAACGGGGACAGGGTGATATCCCATATATATCTGATCTACAGGCCCTGGTCTAACGGGGACAGGCTGATATCCCATATATATCTGATCTACAGGCCCTGGTCTAACGGGGACAGGCTGATATCCCATATATATCTGATCTACGGGCCCTGGTCTAACGGGGACAGGCTGATATCCCATATATATCTGATCTACGGGCCCTGGTCTAACAGGGACAGGCTGATATCCCATATATATCTGATCTACGGGCCCTGGTCTAACGGGGACAGGCTGATATCCCATATATATCTGATCTACGGGCCCTGGTCTAACGGGGACAGGCTGATATCCCATATATATCTGATCTACGGGCCCTGGTCTAACAGGGACAGGCTGATATCCCATATATATATGATCTACGGGCCCTGGTCTAACGGGGACAGGCTGATATCCCATATATATCTGATCTACGGGCCCTGGTCTAACGGGGACAGGCTGATATCCCATATATATCTGATCTACAGGCCCTGGTCTAACGGGGACAGGCTGATATCCCATATATATCTGATCTACAGGCCCTGGTCTAACGGGGACAGGCTGATATCCCATATATATCTGATCTACGGGCCCTGGTCTAACAGGGACAGGCTGATATCCATATATATCTGATCTACAGGCCCTGGTCTAACGGGGACAGGCTGATATCCCATATATATCTGATCTACGGGCCCTGGTCTAACGGGGACAGGCTGATATCCCATATATATCTGATCTACGGGCCCTGGTCTAACGGGGACAGGCTGATATCCCATATATATCTGATCTACGGGCCCTGGTCTAACGGGGACAGGCTGATATCCCATATATATCTGATCTACGGGCCCTGGTCTAACAGGGACAGGCTGATATCCCATATATATATGATCTACGGGCCCTGGTCTAACGGGGACAGGCTGATATCCCATATATATCTGATCTACGGGCCCTGGTCTAACAGGGATAGGCTGATATCCCATATATATCTGATCTACTGGCCCTGGTCTAACAGGGACAGGCTGATATCCCATATATATCTGATCTGCGGGCCCTGGTCTAACAGGGACAGGCTGATATCCATATATATCTGATCTACGGGCCCTGGTCTAACGGGGACAGGGTGATATCCCATATATATCTGATCTACAGGCCCTGGTCTAACGGGGACAGGCTGATATCCCATATATATCTGATCTACAGGCCCTGGTCTAACGGGGACAGGCTGATATCCCATATATATCTGATCTACGGGCCCTGGTCTAACAGGGACAGGCTGATATCCCATATATATCTGATCTACGGGCCCTGGTCTTACGGGGGGACAGGCTGATATCCCATATATATCTGATCTACGGGCCCTGGTCTAACGGGGACAGGCTGATATCCCATATATATCTGATCTACAGGCCCTGGTCTAACGGGGACAGGCTGATATCCCATATATATCTGATCTACGGGCCCTGGTCTAACAGGGACAGGCTGATATCCCATATATATCTGATCTACGGGCCCTGGTCTAACGGGGACAGGCTGATATCCCATATATATCTGATCTACGGGCCCTGGTCTGATGGGGACAGGCTGATATCCCATATATATCTGATCTACGGGCCCTGGTCTTACGGGGACAGGCTGATATCCCATATATCTGATCTACAGGCCCTGGTCTAACGGGGACAGGCTGATATCCCATATATATCTGATCTGCGGGCCCTGGTCTAACGGGGACAGGCTGATATCCCATATATATCTGATCTATGGGCCCTGGTCTAACGGGGACAGGCTGATATCCCATATATATCTGATCTACGGGCCCTGGTCTAACGGGGGACAGGCTGATATCCCATATATATCTGATCTACAGGCCCTGGTCTAATGGGGACAGGCTGATATCCCATATATATCTGATCTACGGGCCCTGGTCTAACGGGGACAGGCTGATATCCCATATATATCTGATCTACGGGCCCTGGTCTAACGGGGACAGGCTGATATCCCTATATATATCTGATCTACGGGCCCTGGTCTAACGGGGACAGGCTGATATCCCATATATATCTGATCTACGGGCCCTGGTCTAACAGGGACAGGGTGATATCCCATATATATCTGATCTACAGGCCCTGGTCTAACGGGGACAGGCTGATATCCCATATATATCTGATCTACAGGCCCTGGTCTAACGGGGACAGGCTGATATCCCATATATATCTGATCTACGGGCCCTGGTCTTACGGGGACAGGCTGATATCCCATATATATCTGATCTACAGGCCCTGGTCTAACGGGGACAGGCTGATATCCCATATATACCTAATCTACGGGCCCTGGTCTAACGGGGACAGGCTGATATCCCTTATATATCCTAATCTACGGGCCCTGGTCTAACGGGGACAGGCTGATATCCCATATATACCTAATCTACGGGCCCTGGTCTAACAGGGACAGGCTGATATCCCATATATATCTGATCTACAGGCCCTGGTCTAACGGGGACAGGCTGATATCCCATATATATCTGATCTACGGGCCCTGGTCTAACAGGGACAGTCTGATATCCCATATATATTATTATTATTATTATATATCTGATCTACAGGCCCTGGTCTAACGGGACAGTCTGATATCCCATATATATATCTGATCTACAGGCCCTGGTCTAACAGGGACAGTCTGATATCCATATATATCTGATCTACAGGCCCTGTCTAACGGGGACAGGCTGATATCCCATATATATCTGATCTACGGGCCCTGGTCTAACGGGGACAGGCTGATATCCTATATATATCTGATCTACGGGCCCTGGTCTAACGGGGACAGGCTGATATCCCATATATATCTGATCTACGGGCCCTGGTCTAACGGGGACAGGGTGATATCCCATATATATCTGATCTACAGGCCCTGGTCTAACGGGGACAGGCTGATATCCCATATATATCTGATCTACAGGCCCTGGTCTAACGGGGACAGGCTGATATCCCATATATATCTGATCTACGGGCCCTGGTCTAACGGGGACAGGCTGATATCCCATATATATCTGATCTACGGGCCCTGGTCTAACGGGGACAGGCTGATATCCCATATATATCTGATCTACGGGCCCTGGTCTAACGGGGACAGGCTGATATCCCATATATATCTGATCTACGGGCCCTGGTCTAACGGGACAGGCTGATATCCCATATATATCTGATCTACGGGCCCTGGTCTAACAGGGACAGGCTGATATCCCATATATATATGATCTACGGGCCCTGGTCTAACAGGGACAGGCTGATATCCCATATATATCTGATCTACGGGCCCTGGTCTAACAGGGATAGGCTGATATCCCATATATATCTGATCTACTGGCCCTGGTCTAACGGGGACAGGCTGATATCCCATATATATCTGATCTACGGGCCCTGGTCTAACAGGGACAGGCTGATATCCCATATATATCTGATCTACGGGCCCTGGTCTAACAGGGACAGGGTGATATCCCATATATATCTGATCTACAGGCCCTGGTCTAACGGGGACAGGCTGATATCCCATATATATCTGATCTACGGGCCCTGGTCTAATGGGGACAGGCTGATATCCCATATATATCTTATCTACAGGCCCTGGTCTAACGGGGACAGGCTGATATATATATATCTGATCTACAGGCCCTGGTCTAACGGGGACAGGCTGATATCCCATATATATCTGATCTACGGGCCCTGGTCTAACAGGGACAGGCTGATATCCCATATATATCTGATCTACGGGCCCTGGTCTAACGAGGGGACAGGCTGGATCTACGGGCCCTGGTCTTATGGGGACAGGCTGATATCCCATATATATCTTATCTACAGGCCCTGGTCTAACGGGACAGGCTGATATCCCATATATATCTGATCTACAGGCCCTGGTCTAACGGGGACAGGCTGATATCCCATATATATCTGATCTACGGGCCCTGGTCTAACAGGGACAGGCTGATATCCCATATATATCTGATCTACGGGCCCTGGTCTAACGGGACAGGCTGATATCCCATATATATCTGATCTACAGGCCCTGGTCTAACGGGGACAGGCTGATATCCCATATATATCTGATCTACGGGCCCTGGTCTAACAGGGACAGGCTGATATCCCATATATATCTGATCTACGGGCCCTGGTCTAACAGGGACAGGTGATATCCCATATATATCTGATCTACAGGCCCTGGTCTAATGGGGACAGGCTGATATCCCATATATATCTGATCTACAGGCCCTGGTCTAACGGGGACAGGCTGATATCCCATATATATCTGATCTACGGCCCTGGTCTAATGGGACAGGCTGATATCCCATATATATCTGATCTACAGGCCCTGGTCTAACGGGGACAGGCTGATATCCCATATATATCTGATCTACAGGCCCTGGTCTAATGGGGACAGGCTGATATCCCATATATATCTGATCTACGGGCCCTGGTCTAACAGGGACAGGCTGATATCCCATATATATCTGATCTACGGGCCCTGGTCTAATGGGGACAGGCTGATATCCCATATATATCTGATCTACGGGCCCTGGTCTAACGGGGACAGGCTGATATCCATATATATCTGATCTACGGGCCCTGGTCTAACGGGGACAGGCTGATATCCCTATATATATCTGATCTACGGGCCCTGGTCTAACAGGGACAGGCTGATATCCCATATATATCTGATCTACAGGCCCTGGTCTAACGGGGACAGGCTGATATCCCATATATATCTGATCTACGGGCCCTGGTCTAACGGGGACAGGCTGATATCCCATATATATCTGATCTACGGGCCCTGGTCTAATGGGGACAGGCTGATATCCCATATATATCTGATCTACGGGCCCTGGTCTAATGGGGACAGGCTGATATCCCATATATATCTGATCTACGGGCCCTGGTCTAACGGGGACAGGCTGATATCCCATATATATCTGATCTACGGGCCCTGGTCTAACGGGGACAGGCTGATATCCCATATATATCTGATCTACAGGCCCTGGTCTAACGGGGACAGGCTGATATCCCATATATATCTGATCTACAGGCCCTGGTCTAACGGGGACAGGCTGATATCCCATATATATCTGATCTACGGGCCCTGGTCTAACGGGGACAGGCTGATATCCCATATATATCTGATCTACGGGCCCTGGTCTATGGGGACAGGCTGATATCCCATATATATCTGATCTACGGGCCCTGGTCTAACGGGGACAGGCTGATATCCCATATATATCTGATCTACGGGCCCTGGTCTAACGGGGACAGGCTGATATCCCATATATATCTGATCTACGGGCCCTGGTCTAACGGGGACAGGCTGATATCCCATATATATCTGATCTACGGGCCCTGGTCTAACAGGGATAGGCTGATATCCCATATATATCTGATCTACGGGCCCTGGTCTAACAGGGACAGGCTGATATCCCATATATATCTGATCTACGGGCCCTGGTCTAACAGGGACAGGCTGATATCCCATATATATCTGATCTACGGGCCCTGGTCTAACGGGGACAGGCTGATATCCCATATATATCTGATCTACGGGCCCTGGTCTAACGGGGACAGGCTGATATCCCATATATATCTGATCTACGGGCCCTGGTCTTACGGGGACAGGCTGATATCCCATATATATCTGATCACGGGCCCTGGTCTAACGGGGACAGGCTGATATCCCATATATATCTGATCTACGGGCCCTGGTCTAACGGGGACAGGCTGATATCCCATATATATCTGATCTACAGGCCCTGGTCTAACGGGGACAGGCTGATATCCCATATATATCTGATCTACGGGCCCTGGTCTAACAGGGACAGGCTGATATCCCATATATATCTGATCTACAGGCCCTGGTCTAACGGGGACAGGCTGATATCCCATATATATCTGATCTACGGGCCCTGGTCTAATGGGGACAGGCTGATATCCCATATATATCTGATCTACGGGCCCTGGTCTTACGGGGACAGGCTGATATCCCATATATATCTGATCTACGGGCCCTGGTCTAACGGGGACAGGCTGATATCCCATATATATCTGATCTGCGGGCCCTGGTCTAACGGGGACAGGCTGATATCCCATATATCTGATCTACGGGCCCTGGTCTAACGGGGACAGGCTGATATCCCATATATATCTGATCTACGGGCCCTGGTCTAACAGGGACAGGCTGATATCCCATATATATCTGATCTACGGGCCCTGGTCTAACGGGGACAGGCTGATATCCCATATATATCTGATCTACGGGCCCTGGTCTAACGGGGACAGGCTGATATCCTATATATATCTGATCTACGGGCCCTGGTCTAACGGGGACAGGCTGATATCCCATATATATCTGATCTACGGGCCCTGGTCTAACGGGGACAGGGTGATATCCCATATATATCTGATCTACAGGCCCTGGTCTAACGGGGACAGGCTGATATCCCATATATATCTGATCTACGGGCCCTGGTCTAACGGGGACAGGCTGATATCCCATATATATCTGATCTACGGGCCCTGGTCTAACGGGGACAGGCTGATATCCCATATATATCTGATCTACAGGCCCTGGTCTAACGGGGACAGGCTGATATCCCATATATATCTGATCTACGGGCCCTGGTCTAACAGGGACAGGCTGATATCCCATATATATCTGATCTACAGGCCCTGGTCTAACGGGGACAGGCTGATATCCCATATATATCTGATCTACGGGCCCTGGTCTAACAGGGACAGGCTGATATCCCATATATATCTGATCTACGGGCCCTGGTCTAACGGGGACAGGCTGATATCCCATATATATCTGATCTACGGGCCCTGGTCTAACGGGGACAGGCTGATATCCTATATATATCTGATCTATGGGCCCTGGTCTAACGGGGACAGGCTGATATCCCATATATATCTGATCTACGGGCCCTGGTCTAACGGGGACAGGGTGATATCCCATATATATCTGATCTACAGGCCCTGGTCTAACGGGGACAGGCTGATATCCCATATATCTGATCTACAGGCCCTGGTCTAACGGGGACAGGCTGATATCCCATATATATCTGATCTACAGGCCCTGGTCTAACGGGGACAGGCTGATATCCCATATATATCTGATCTACGGGCCCTGGTCTAACGGGGACAGGCTGATATCCCATATATATCTGATCTACGGGCCCTGGTCTAACGGGGACAGGCTGATATCCCATATATATCTGATCTACGGGCCCTGGTCTAACGGGGACAGGCTGATATCCCATATATATCTGATCTACGGGCCCTGGTCTAACAGGGACAGGCTGATATCCCATATATATCTGATCTACGGGCCCTGGTCTAACGGGGACAGGCTGATATCCCATATATATCTGATCTACGGGCCCTGGTCTAACGGGACAGGCTGATATCCCATATATATCTGATCTACAGGCCCTGGTCTAACGGGGACAGGCTGATATCCCATATATATCTGATCTACAGGCCCTGGTCTAACGGGGACAGGCTGATATCCCATATATATCTGATCTACGGGCCCTGGTCTAACAGGGACAGGCTGATATCCCATATATATCTGATCTACAGGCCCTGGTCTAACGGGGACAGGCTGATATCCCATATATATCTGATCTACGGGCCCTGGTCTAACAGGGACAGGCTGATATCCCATATATATCTGATCTACGGGCCTGGTCTAACAGGGATAGGCTGATATCCCATATATATCTGATCTACGGGCCCTGGTCTAACGGGGACAGGCTGATATCCCATATATATCTGATCTACGGGCCCTGGTCTAACAGGGACAGGCTGATATCCCATATATATCTGATCTACGGGCCCTGGTCTAACGGGGACAGGCTGATATCCCATATATATCTGATCTACGGGCCCTGGTCTAACAGGGATAGGCTGATATCCCATATATATCTGATCTACTGGCCCTGGTCTAACAGGGACAGGCTGATATCCCATATATATCTGATCTACGGGCCCTGGTCTAACAGGGACAGGCTGATATCCCATATATATCTGATCTACGGGCCCTGGTCTAACAGGGACAGGGTGATATCCCATATATATCTGATCTACAGGCCCTGGTCTAACGGGGACAGGCTGATATCCCATATATATCTGATCTACAGGCCCTGGTCTAACGGGGACAGGCTGATATCCCATATATATCTGATCTACGGGCCCTGGTCTAACGGGGACAGGCTGATATCCCATATATATCTGATCTACGGGCCCTGGTCTAACGGGGACAGGCTGATATCCCATATATATCTGATCTACGGGCCCTGGTCTAACGGGGACAGGCTGATATCCCATATATATCTGATCTACAGGCCCTGGTCTAACGGGGACAGGCTGATATCCCATATATATCTGATCTACGGGCCCTGGTCTAACGGGGACAGGCTGATATCCCATATATATCTGATCTACAGGCCCTGGTCTAACGGGGACAGGCTGATATCCCATATATATCTGATCTACGGGCCCTGGTCTAATGGGGACAGGCTGATATCCCATATATATCTGATCTACGGGCCCTGGTCTAACGGGGACAGGCTGATATCCCATATATATCTGATCTACAGGCCCTGGTCTAACGGGGACAGGCTGATATCCCATATATATCTGATCTACGGGCCCTGGTCTAACGGGGACAGGCTGATATCCCATATATATCTGATCTACGGGCCCTGGTCTAACGGGGACAGGCTGATATCCCATATATATCTGATCTACGGGCCCTGGTCTAACAGGGACAGGCTGATATCCCATATATATCTGATCTACAGGCCCTGGTCTAATGGGGACAGGCTGATATCCCATATATATCTGATCTACGGGCCCTGGTCTAACGGGGACAGGCTGATATCCCATATATATCTGATCTACGGGCCCTGGTCTAACGGGGACAGGCTGATATCCTATATATATCTGATCTACGGGCCCTGGTCTAACGGGGACAGGCTGATATCCCATATATATCTGATCTACGGGCCCTGGTCTAACGGGGACAGGCTGATATCCCATATATATCTGATCTACAGGCCCTGGTCTAACGGGGACAGGCTGATATCCCATATATATCTGATCTACAGGCCCTGGTCTAACGGGGACAGGCTGATATCCCATATATATCTGATCTACGGGCCCTGGTCTTACGGGGACAGGCTGATATCCCATATATATCTGATCTACAGGCCCTGGTCTAACGGGGACAGGCTGATATCCCATATATATCTGATCTACGGGCCCTGGTCTAACGGGGACAGGCTGATATCCCATATATATCTGATCTACGGGCCCTGGTCTAACGGGGACAGGCTGATATCCCATATATATCTAATCTACGGGCCCTGGTCTAACAGGGACAGGCTGATATCCCATATATATCTGATCTACTGGCCCTGGTCTAACAGGGACAGGCTGATATCCCATATATATCTGATCTACGGGCCCTGGTCTAACAGGGACAGGCTGATATCCCATATATATCTGATCTACAGGCCCTGGTCTAACGGGGACAGGCTGATATCCCATATATATCTGATCTACGGGCCCTGGTCTAACAGGGACAGGCTGATATCCCATATATATCTGATCTACAGGCCCTGGTCTAACAGGGACAGGCTGATATCCCATATATATCTGATCTACGGGCCCTGGTCTAACGGGGACAGGCTGATATCCTATATATATCTGATCTACAGGCCCTGGTCTAACGGGGACAGGCTGATATCCCATATATATCTGATCTACAGGCCCTGGTCTAACGGGGACAGGCTGATATCCCATATATATCTGATCTACAGGCCCTGGTCTAACGGGGACAGGCTGATATCCCATATATATCTGATCTACGGGCCCTGGTCTAACGGGGACAGGCTGATATCCCATATATATCTGATCTACGGGCCCTGGTCTAACGGGGACAGGCTGATATCCCATATATATCTGATCTACGGGCCCTGGTCTAACGGGGACAGGCTGATATCCCATATATATCTGATCTACGGGCCCTGGTCTAACGGGGACAGGCTGATATCCCATATATATCTGATCTACGGGCCCTGGTCTAACAGGGACAGGCTGATATCCCATATATATCTGATCTACGGGCCCTGGTCTAACGGGGACAGGCTGATATCCCATATATATCTGATCTACGGGCCCTGGTCTAACAGGGACAGGCTGATATCCCATATATATCTGATCTACTGGCCCTGGTCTAACAGGGACAGGCTGATATCCCATATATATCTGATCTACGGGCCCTGGTCTAACAGGGACAGGCTGATATCCCATATATATCTGATCTACGGGCCCTGGTCTAACAGGGACAGGGTGATATCCCATATATATCTGATCTACAGGCCCTGGTCTAACGGGACAGGCTGATATCCCATATATATCTGATCTACGGGCCCTGGTCTAATGGGGACAGGCTGATATCCCATATATATCTGATCTACAGGCCCTGGTCTAACGGGGACAGGCTGATATCCCATATATATATCTGATCTACAGGCCCTGGTCTAACGGGGACAGGCTGATATCCCATATATATCTGATCTACGGGCCCTGGTCTAACGGGGACAGGCTGATATCCCATATATATCTGATCTACAGGCCCTGGTCTAACGGGGACAGGCTGATATCCCATATATATCTGATCTACGGGCCCTGGTCTAATGGGGACAGGCTGATATCCCATATATATCTGATCTACAGGCCCTGGTCTAACGGGGACAGGCTGATATCCCATATATATCTGATCTACAGGCCCTGGTCTAACGGGGACAGGCTGATATCCCATATATATCTGATCTACGGGCCCTGGTCTAACAGGGACAGGCTGATATCCCATATATATCTGATCTACGGGCCCTGGTCTAACGGGGACAGGCTGATATCCCATATATATCTGATCTACTGGCCCTGGTCTAACAGGGACAGGCTGATATCCCATATATATCTGATCTACGGGCCCTGGTCTAACAGGGACAGGCTGATATCCCATATATATCTGATCTACGGGCCCTGGTCTAACAGGGACAGGGTGATATCCCATATATATCTGATCTACAGGCCCTGGTCTAACGGGGACAGGCTGATATCCCATATATATCTGATCTACAGGCCCTGGTCTAACGGGGACAGGCTGATATCCCATATATATCTGATCTACGGGCCCTGGTCTTACGGGGACAGGCTGATATCCCATATATATCTGATCTACAGGCCCTGGTCTAACGGGGACAGGCTGATATCCCATATATATCTGATCTACAGGCCCTGGTCTAACGGGGACAGGCTGATATCCCATATATATCTGATCTACGGGCCCTGGTCTAACAGGGACAGGCTGATATCCCATATATATCTGATCTACAGGCCCTGGTCTAACGGGGACAGGCTGATATCCCATATATATCTGATCTACGGGCCCTGGTCTAACGGGGACAGGCTGATATCCCTATATATATCTGATCTACGGGCCCTGGTCTAACGGGGACAGGCTGATATCCCATATATATCTGATCTACGGGCCCTGGTCTAACGGGGACAGGGTGATATCCCATATATATCTGATCTACAGGCCCTGGTCTAACGGGGACAGGCTGATATCCCATATATATCTGATCTACGGGCCCTGGTCTAACGGGGACAGGCTGATATCCCATATATATCTGATCTACGGGCCCTGGTCTAACAGGGACAGGCTGATATCCCATATATATCTGATCTACGGGCCCTGGTCTAATGGGGACAGGCTGATATCCTATATATATCTGATCTACGGGCCCTGGTCTAACGGGGACAGGCTGATATCCCATATATATCTGATCTACGGGCCCTGGTCTAACGGGGACAGGGTGATATCCCATATATATCTGATCTACAGGCCCTGGTCTAACGGGGACAGGCTGATATCCCATATATATCTGATCTACAGGCCCTGGTCTAACGGGGACAGGCTGATATCCCATATATATCTGATCTACGGGCCCTGGTCTAACGGGGACAGGCTGATATCCCATATATATCTGATCTACGGGCCCTGGTCTAACGGGGACAGGCTGATATCCCATATATATCTGATCTACGGGCCCTGGTCTAACAGGGACAGGCTGATATCCCATATATATCTGATCTACGGGCCCTGGTCTAACAGGGACAGGCTGATATCCCATATATATATGATCTACGGGCCCTGGTCTAACGGGGACAGGCTGATATCCCATATATATCTGATCTACGGGCCCTGGTCTAACAGGGACAGGCTGATATCCCATATATATCTGATCTACTGGCCCTGGTCTAACAGGGACAGGCTGATATCCCATATATATCTGATCTGCGGGCCCTGGTCTTACGGGGACAGGCTGATATCCCATATATATCTGATCTACAGGCCCTGGTCTAACGGGGACAGGCTGATATCCCATATATATCTGATCTACGGGCCCTGGTCTAACAGGGACAGGCTGATATCCCATATATATCTGATATACGGGCCCTGGTCTAACAGGGACAGGCTGATATCCCATATCTGACCGAAGGGCCCTGGTCTAACAGGGACAGGCTGATATAGCATATATATCTGATCTACGGGCCCTGGTCTAACGGGGACAGGCTGATATCCGATACATATCTTATCTACGGGCCCTGGTCTAACGGGGACAGGCTGATATCCGATATATATCTGATCTACGGGCCCTGGTCTAACAGGGACAGGCTGATATCCCATATATATCTGATCTACAGGCCCTGGTCTAACAGGGACAGGCTGATATTCCATATATATCTGATCTACGGGCCCTGGTCTAATGGGGACAGGCTGATATCCCATATATATCTGATCTACGGGCCCTGGTCTAACAGGGACAGGCTGATATTCCATATATATCTGATCTACGGGCCCTGGTCTAACAGGGACAGGCTGATATCCCATATATATCTGATCTACGGGCCCTGGTCTAACAGGGACAGGCTGATATCCCATATATATCTGATCTACGGGCCCTGGTCTAACAGGGACAGGCTGATATCCCATATATATCTGATCTACGGGCCCTGGTCTAACGGGGACAGGCTGATATCCCATATATATCTGATCTACGGGCCCTGGTCTAACAGGGACAGGCTGATATCCCATATATATCTGATCTACTGGCCCTGGTCTAACGGGGACAGGCTGATATCCGATATATATCTGATCTACGGGCCCTGGTCTAACGGGGACAGGCTGATATCCGATATATATCTGATCTACGGGCCCTGGTCTAACGGGGACAGGCTGATATCCCATATATATCTGATCTACGGGCCCTGGTCTAACGGGGACAGGCTGATATCCCATATATATCTGATCTACGGGCCCTGGTCTAACGGGGACAGGCTGATATCCCATATATATCTGATCTACGGGCCCTGGTCTAACAGGGACAGGCTGATATCCCATATATATCTGATCTATGGCCCCTGGTTTAATGGGGACAGGCTTATATCCCATATATATCTGATCTACGGGCCCTGGTCTAACAGGGACAGGCTGATATCCCATATATATCTGATCTACGGGCCCTGGTCTAACAGGGACAGGCTGATATCCCATATATATCTGATCTACAGGCCCTGGTCTAACGGGACCTGGATCTACGGGCCCTGGTCTAACAGGGACAGGCTGATATCCCATATATATCTGATCTACGGGCCCTGGTCTAACGGGGACAGGCTGATATCCCATATATATCTGATCTACGGGCCCTGGTCTAACAGGGACAGGCTGATATCCCATATATCTGATCTACAGGCCCTGGTCTAACAGGGACAGGCTGATATCCCATATATATATATCTGATCTACGGGCCCTGGTCTAACAGGGACAGGCTGATATCCCATATATATCTGATCTACGGGCCCTGGTCTAACGGGGACAGGCTGATATCCCATATATATCTGATCTACGGGCCCTGGTCTAACGGGACAGGCTGATATCCCATATATAACGGGACAGGCTATCTGATCTACGGGCCCTGGTCTAACAGGGACAGGCTGATATCCCATATATATCTGATCTACGGGCCCTGGTCTAACGGGGACAGGCTGATATCCGATATATATCTGATCTACGGGCCCTGGTCTAACGGGGACAGGCTGATATCCTGGTCTAACGGGGACAGGCTGATATCCCATATATATCTGATCTACGGGCCCTGGTCTAACGGGGACAGGCTGATATCCCATATATATCTGATCTACGGGCCCTGGTCTAACGGGGACAGGCTGATATCCCATATATATCTGACCTACGGGCCCTGGTCTAACAGGGACAGGCTGATATCCCATATATATCTGATCTATGGCCCCTGGTTTAATGGGGACAGGCTTATATCCCATATATATCTGATCTACGGGCCCTGGTCTAACAGGGACAGGCTGATATCCCATATATATCTGATCTACGGGCCCTGGTCTGACGGGGACAGGCTGATATCCCATATATATCTGATCTACGGGCCCTGGTCTAACAGGGACAGGCTGATATCCCATATCTGACCGAAGGGCCCTGGTCTAACAGGGACAGGCTGATATAGCATATATATCTGATCTACGGGCCCTGGTCTAACGGGGACAGGCTGATATCCGATACATATCTGATCTACGGGCCCTGGTCTAACAGGGACAGGCTGATATCCCATATATATCTGATCTACGGGCCCTGGTCTAACGGGGACAGGCTGATATTCCATATATATCTGATCTACGGGCCCTGGTCTAACGGGGACAGGCTGATATTCCATATATATCTGATCTACGGGCCCTGGTCTAACAGGGACAGGCTGATATAGCATATATATCTGATCTACAGGCCCTGGTCTAACAGGGAGAGGCTGATATTCCATATATATCTGATCTACGGGCCCTGGTCTAATGGGGATAGGCTGATATCCCATATATATCTGATCTACGGGCCCTGGTCTAACAGGGACAGGCTGATATTCCATATATATCTGATCTACGGGCCCTGGTCTAACAGGGACAGGCTGATATCCCATATATATCTGATCTACGGGCCCTGGTCTAACAGGGACAGGCTGATATCCCATATATATCTGATCTACG
>NW_026289183.1:32500-40000 GCF_023373465.1 Oncorhynchus keta
TCCTTTGAATTCCATGCTGTCACAGTTACCAGCCCTTTCAAGCTTAACATCCTTATCATTTATCGCCCTCCAGGTTCCCTTGGAGAGTTCATCAATGAGCTTGATGCCTTGATAAGCTCCTTTCCTGAGGACGGCTCACCTCTCACAGTTCTGGGCGACTTTAACCTCCCCCGTCTACCTTTGACTCATTCCTCTCTGCCTCCTTCTTTCCACTCCTCTCCTCTTTTGACCTCACCCTCTCACCTTCCCCCTACTCACAAGGCAGGCAATACGCTTGACCTCATCTTTACTAGATGCTGTTCTTCCACTAACCTCATTGCAACTCCCTCCAAGTCTCCGACCACTACCTTGTATCCTTTTCCCTCTCGCTCTCATCCAACACTTCCCACACTGCCCCTACTCGGATGGTATCGCGCCGTCCCAACCTTCGCTCTCTCTCCCCCGCTACTCTCTCCTCTTCCATCCTATCATCTCTTCCCTCTGCTCAAACTTTCTCCAACCTATCTCCTGATTCTGCCTCCTCAACCCTCCTCTCCTCCCTTTCTGCATCCTTTGACTCTCTATGTCCCCTATCCTCCAGGCCGGCTCGGTCCTCCCCTCCCGCTCCGTGGCTCGACGACTCATTGCGAGCTCACAGAACAGGGCTCCGGGCAGCCGAGCGGAAATGGAGGAAAACTCGCCTCCCTGCGGACCTGGCATCCTTTCACTCCCTCCTCTCTACATTTTCCTCCTCTGTCTCTGCTGCTAAAGCCACTTTCTACCATTCTAAATTCCAAGCATCTGCCTCTAACCCTAGGAAGCTCTTTGCCACCTTCTCCTCCCTCCTGAATCCCCCCTCCCTCTCTGCAGATGACTTCGTCAACCATTTTGAAAAGAAGGTCGACGACATCCGATCCTCGTTTGCTAAGTCAAACGACACCGCTGGTTCTGCTCACACTGCCCTACCCTATGCTCTGACCTCTTTCTCCCCTCTCTCTCCAGATGAAATCTCGCGTCTTGTGACGGCCGGCCGCCCAACAACCTGCCCGCTTGACCCTATCCCTCCTCTCTTCTCCAGACCATTTCCGGAGACCTTCTCCCTTACCTCACCTCGCTCATCAACTCATCCCTGACCGCTGGCTACGTCCCTTCCGTCTTCAAGAGAGCGAGAGTTGCACCCCTTCTGAAAAAACCTACACTCGATCCCTCCGATGTCAACAGGACAGCGGAGTCAATCACCACCTTCCGGAGACACCTGAAACCCCACCTCTTTAAGGAATACCTAGGATAGGGTAAGTAATCCTTCTCACCCCCCTAAAAAAGATTTAGATGCACTATTGTAAAGTGGCTGTTCCACTGGATGTCATAAGGTGTATGCACCAATTTGTAAGTCGCTCTGGATAAGAGCGTCTGCTAAATGACTTAAATGTAAAATGTAAATGTTAAGGTAAGGGTTAAGGTCTGGGATAGGGTTATGAATGGTTAAGGTAAGGGTTAAGGTCTGGGATAGGGTTATGAATGGTTAAGGTCTGGGATAGGGTTATGAATGGTTAAGGTCTGGGATAGGGTTATGAATGGTTAAGGTTAAGGGTTAAGGTCTGGGATAGGGTTATGAATGGTTAAAGGTAAGGGTTAAGGTCTGGGATAGGGTTATGAATGGTTAAGGTAAGGGTTAAGGTAAGGGTTATGAATGGTTAAGGTAAGGGTTAAGGTCTGGGATAGGGTTATGAATGGTTAAGGTTAAGGGTTAAGGTCTGGGATAGGGTTATGAATGGTTAAGGTAAGGGTTAAGGTCTGGGATAGGGTTATGAATGGTTAAGGTAAGGGTTAAGGTCTGGGATAGGGTTATGCATGGTTAAGGTCTGGGATAGGGTTATGAATGGTTAAAGGTAAGGGTTAAGGTCTGGGATAGGGTTATGAATGGTTAAGGTAAGGGTTAAGGTAAGGGTTATGAATGGTTAAGGTAAGGGTTAAGGTCTGGGATAGGGTTATGAATGGTTAAGGTTAAGGGTTAAGGTCTGGGATAGGGTTATGAATGGTTAAGGTAAGGGTTAAGGTCTGGGATAGGGTTATGAATGGTTAAGGTCTGGGATAGGGTTATGAATGGTTAAGGTAAGGGTTAAGGTCTGGGATAGGGTTATGAATAGTTAAGGTAAGGGTTAAGGTCTGGGATAGGGTTATGAATGGTTAAGGTAAGGGTTAAGGTGAGGGATAGGGTTATGAAGGGTTAAGGTCTGGGATAGGGTTATGAAGGGTTAAGGTCTGGGATAGGGTTATGAATGGTTAAGGTCTGGGATAGGGTTATGAATGGTTAAAGGTAAGGGTTAAGGTCTGGGATAGGGTTATGAATGGTTAAGGTAAGGGTTAAGGTAAGGGTTATGAATGGTTAAGGTAAGGGTTAAGGTCTGGGATAGGGTTATGAATGGTTAAGGTTAAGGGTTAAGGTCTGGGATAGGGTTATGAATGGTTAAGGTAAGGGTTAAGGTCTGGGATAGGGTTATGAATGGTTAAGGTAAGGGTTAAGGTCTGGGATAGGGTTATGAATGGTTAAGGTAAGGGTTAAGGTCTGGGATAGTGTTATGAATGGTTAAGGTAAGGGTTAAGGTAAGGGTTATGAATGGTTAAGGTAAGGGTTAAGGTCTGGGATAGGGTTATGAATGGTTAAGGTTAAGGGTTAAGGTCTGGGATAGGGTTATGAATGGTTAAGGTAAGGGTTAAGGTCTGGGATAGGGTTATGAATGGTTAAGGTCTGGGATAGGGTTATGAATGGTTAAGGTAAGGGTTAAGGTCTGGGATAGGGTTATGAATGGTTAAAGGTCTGGGATAGGGTTATGAAGGGTTAAGGTCTGGGATAGGGTTATGAATGGTTAAGGTCTGGGATAGGGTTATGAATGGTTAAGGTCTGGGATAGGGTTATGATTGGTTAAGGTCTGGGATAGGGTTATGAAGGGTTAAGGTCTGGGATAGGGTTATGAATGGTTAAGGTAAGGGTTAAGGTCTGGGATAGGGTTATGAAGGGTTAAAGGTAAGGGTTAAGGTCTGGGATAGGGTTATGAATGGTTAAGGTAAGGGTTAAGGTAAGGGTTATGAATGGTTAAGGTAAGGGTTAAGGTCTGGGATAGGGTTATGAATGGTTAGGGTTAAGGGTTAAGGTCTGGGATAGGGTTATGAATGGTTAAGGTCTGGGTTAGGGTTATACTCAGTATACTCATATATTTATGGGGATGAAGTGGGTGAAGTGGGATACCGGATGACATTGATGTCTTATACTCAGTTAAGGATGATGGATGAGAGCTGAAATCAGGGGTAGTCAGGTTATTCATTATTATTAGTTATTAATCAGGTTAGTCGTTGTTATTGAGGTAATATTTACACTACCAGTCAACAGTTTGGACACACCTACTCATTCAAGGGTTTTTATTCTTTATTTTTTACTATTTTCTACATTGTAGAATAATAGGGAAGACATCATAAAGGCATTTAGCTCATAGTATGTCTTCCATTTCCTAATAATTGCTCCCACAGTTGATTTCTTCAAACGAAGCTGCTTACCTATTGCAGATTCAGTCTTCCCAGCCTGGTGCAGGTCTACAATTTTAGTTTCTGGTGTCCTTTGACAGCTCTTTTGTCTTGGCCATAGTGGAGTTTGGAGTGTGACTGTTTGAGGTTGTGGACAGGTGTCTTTTATACTGATAACAAGTTCAAACAGGTGCCATTAATACAGGTAACGAGTGGAGGACAGAGGAGCCTCTTAAAGAAGAAGTTACAGGTCTGTGAGAGCCAGAAATCTTGCTCGTTTGTAGGTGACCAAATACTTATTTTCCACCATAATTTGCAAATAAATTCATTAAAAATCCTACAATGTGATTTTCTGGATTTTTTCCCCTTATTTTGTCTGTCATAGTTGAAGTGTATCCAATGATGAAAATTACAGGCCTCTCATCTTTTAAGTGGGAGAACTTGCACAATTGGTGACTGACTAAATACTTTTTCCCCCACTGTACGTACAGTCACTGTGGGGACGACGTCGTCAGTGCACTTATTGATGAAGCCGGTGACTGAGCTGGTGTACTCCTCAATGCCATTGTATAAATCCTGTCAAATTCTCTAAAACGACATTGGAGGCAACTTATTGTAGAGAAATTAACATTAAATTATCTGGCAACAGCTCTGGTTGGACATTCCTGCAGTCGGCATGGCAATTGCACACTCCATCAAAACTAAAGACATCTGTGGCATTGTGTTGTGTGACAAAACTGCATATTTTTAAGTTGCTTTTCAATGTCCCCAGCACAAGGTGCACCTGTGTAATGATCATACTGTTTAATCAGCTTCTTGATTTGACACACCTGTCAGGTGGATGGATTATCTTGGCAAAGGAGAAATGCTCACTAACAAGGATGTAAACAAATGTTTGCACAAAAGTTGAGTGAAATAAGCTTTTTGAGGAAAATGTTGAGGATTTTTTTTTTTTTTTTCAGCTCACGAAAGATGGGACCAAAACTTCACATGGTGTGTATATACATTTTGTTTTCTTTGTTCGAACCGGTTCATAACTTTATTTTCTGGTCGGAACACCAGAACGGAATGAAAAAAACTGGGGTTCTTCTCGGAACACCAGAACGGAATGAAAAAAACAGGGGTTCTGCTCGGAACACCAGAACGGAATGAAAAAAACAGGGGTTCTGCTCGGAACACCAGAACGGAATGAAAAAAACAGGGGTTCTGCTCGGAACACCAGAACGGAATGAAAAAACAGGGGTTCTGTTCGGAACACCAGAACGGAATGAAAAAAACAGGGGTTCTGCTCGGAACGGAAAGATCAGAAAATCATGTTGGTTCCAACCCCTGCTGTGAATAACATTGTACTACTGGTGAAAGGATGCGTGTGTGTGTCGGACCCATCTTATCGTCACTGATTGTCACAGTCAGTCTTTGCTGAAATGCATTAATGGCTTTCCTGTAGGGTTGAGAGAGAACAAACACACACACACACACGCACACACACACACACACACACACACACACACACACACACACACACACACACACACACACACACACACACACACACACACACACACACACACACACACACACACACACACACACACACACACCTTCTTACGTAAGACCTTTCTGTGACTCTGAGTAAATGTACTCATAAGACGTGTGTGTGTGTGTGTGTGTGTGTGTGTGTGTGTGTGTGTGTGTGTGTGTGTGTGTGTGTGTGTGTGTGTGTGTGTGTGTGTGTGTGTGTTTCACTGAGTATACATTCCTTCCTTGTATACAGACCCTGTCCTGAATCTACACTATCTGTCTGTCTGCTCTCAGTGTCTAACTGAATCTACACTATCTGTCTGTCTGCTCTCAGTGTCTAGCTGAATCTACACTATATGTCTGTCTGCTCTCAGTCTCTAGCTGAATCTACACTATCTGTCTGTCTGCTCTCAGTGTCTAGCTGAATCTACACTGTCTGTCTGTCTGCTCTCAGTGTCTAGCTGAATCTACACTATCTGTCTGTCTGCTCTCAGTGTCTAACTGAAACTACACTATCTGTCTGTCTGTCTGCTCTCAGTGTCTAACTGAATCTACACGATCTGTCTGTCTTCTCTCAGTGTCTAACTGAATCTACACGATCTGTCTGTCTGCTCTCAGTGTCTAACTGAATCTACACGATCTGTCTGTCTGCTCTCAGTGTCTAACTGAATCTACACTGTCTGTCTGCTCTCAGTGTCTAGCTGAATCTACACTATCTGTCTGTCTGTCTGCTCTCAGTGTCTAGCTGAATCTACACTATCTGTCTGTCTGCTCTCAGTGTCTAGCTGAATCTACACTATCTGTCTGTCTGCTCTCACTGTCTAACTGAAACTACACTATCTGTCTGTCTGCTCTGTGTCTAACTGAATCTACACGATCTGTCTGTCTTCTCTCAGTGTCTAACTGAATCTACACGATCTGTCTGTCTTCTCTCAGTGTCTAACTGAATCTACACTGTCTGTCTGCTCTCAGTGTCTAACTGAATCTACACTATCTGTCTGTCTGCTCTCAGTGTCTAACTGAATCTACACTAACTGTCTGCTTTCAGTGTCTAGCTGAATCTACACTATCTGTGTCTGCTCTCAGTGTCTAGCTGAATCTACACTATATGTCTGTCTGCTCTCAGTGTCTAGCTGAATCTACACTGTCTGTCTGCTCTCAGTGTCTAACTGAATCTACACTATATGTCTGTCTGCTCTCAGTGTCTAACTGAATCAGACTATCTGTCTGTCTGCTCTCAGTGTCTAACTGAATCTACACTATCTGTCTGCTCTCAGTGTCTAACTGAATCTACACTATCTGTCTGTCTGCTCTCAGTGTCTAACTGAATCAGACTATCTGTCTGTCTGCTCTGTGTCTAACTGAATCTACACTATCTGTCTGTCTGCTCTCAGTGTCTAACTGAATCTACACTATCTGTCTGTCTGCTCTCAGTGTCTAACTGAATCTACACTATCTGTCTGTCTGCTCTCAGTGTCTAACTGAATCAGACTATCTGTCTGTCTGCTCTCAGTGTCTAACTGAATCTACACTGTCTGTCTGCACTCAGTGTCTAACTGAATCTACACTATCTGTCTGTCTGCTCTCAGTGTCTAACTGAATCTACACTATCTGTCTGTCTGCTCTCAGTGTCTAGCTGAATCTACACTATCTGTCTGTCTGCTCTCAGTGTCTAGCTGAATCTACACTATCTGTCTGTCTGCTCTCACTGTCTAACTGAATCTACACTATCTGTCTGTCTGCTCTCAGTGTCTAGCTGAATCAGACTATCTGTCTGTCTGCTCTCAGTGTCTAGCTGAATCTACACTATCTGTCTGTCTGCTCTCAGTGTCTAGCTGAATCTACACTGTCTGTCTGCTCTCAGTGTCTAACTGAATCTACACTGTCTGTCTGCACTCAGTGTCTAACTGAATCTACACTATCTGTCTGTCTGCTCTCAGTGTCTAACTGAATCTACACTATCTGTCTGTCTGCTCTCAGTGTCTAGCTGAATCTACACTGTCTGTCTGCTCTCAGTGTCTAACTGAATCTACACTGTCTGTCTGCACTCAGTGTCTAACTGAATCTACACTATCTGTCTGTCTGCTCTCAGTGTCTAACTGAATCTACACTATCTGTCTGTCTGCTCTCAGTGTCTAGCTGAATGTTTGTAGAATCACATGTTTCTCTCCTCCGATGATCCACAGATAAAAGGGGGAACCCTGTTAGTTCCTCTTTCAAGCAACCATGTGGGTTTGTGAAAACCAATAAGGAGATGCGAGAGGCGGGACTGGCAGCGGAATTGAGCCCAGATCTATTAGGATTCAGCAACGCAGACGAGCGAGCACCGTGTATTAAATTATTAAATAACATGCATTTACTTTGGTTTCTGTCTGTCTGCCCCTTCATCCGTCCGTCTGTCTGCCCCTTCATCTGTCCGTCCGTCTGTCTGCCCCTTCATCTGTCCGTCTGCCTGCCTGCCCCTTCATCTGTCCGTCCGTC
>NW_026289184.1:0-15793 GCF_023373465.1 Oncorhynchus keta
ATCAAATCAAATCAAATTTATTTATATAGCCCTTCGTACATCAGCTGATATCTCAAAGTGCTGTACAGAAACCCAGCCTAAAACCCCAAACAGCAAACAATGCAGGTGTAAAAGCACGGTGGCTAGGAAAACTCCCTAGAAAGGCCAAAACCTAGGAAGAAACCTAGAGAGGAACCGCCATGTGGGGTGGCCAGTCCTCTTCTGGCTGTGCCGGGTAGAGATTATAACAGAACATGACCAAGATGTTCAAATGTTCATAAATGCACCAGCATGGTCGAATAATAATAAGTGGGCAGAACAGTTGAAACTGAGCAGCAGCACAGTCAGGTGGACTGGGGACAAGGAGCCTTCATGTCAGGTAGTCCTGGGGCACGGTCCTAGGGCTCAGGTCAGCTGAAACTGGAGCAGGAGCATGGCCAGGTGGGACTGGGGGACAGCAAGGAGTCCTCATGTCAGGTAGTCCTGGGACATGGTCCTAGGGCTCAGGTCCTCCGAGAGAGAAAAGAAAGAGAGAAGGAGAGAATTAGAGAACGCACACTTAGATTCACACAGGACACCGAATAGGACAGGAGAAGTACTCCAGATATAACAAACTGACCCTAGCCCCCCGACACATAAACTACTGCAGCATAAATACTGGAGGCTGAGACAGGAGGGGTCAGGAGACACTGTGGCCCCATCCGAGGACACCCCCGGACAGGGCCAAACAGGAAGGATATAACCCCACCCACTTTGCCAAAGCACAGGCCCCACACCACTAGAGGGATATCTTCAACCACCAACTTACCATCCTGAGACAAGGCCGAGTATAGCCTACAAAGATCTCCGCCACGGTACAACCCAAGGGGGGCAACCCAGACAGGCCGACCACAACAGTGAATCAACCTCCAGGTGACGCACCCCCCCAGGGACGGCACGAGAGAGCCCCCAGAAAAGAAGCTCAGTGACTCAGCCCCGTAACAGGGTTAGAGGCAGAGAATCCCAGTGGAAAGAGGGGAACCGGCCAGGCAGAGACAGCAAGGGCGGTTCGTTGCTCCAGAGCCTTTCCGTTCACCTTCCCACTCCTGGGCCAGACTACACTCAATCATATGACCCACTGAAGAGATGAGTCTTCAGTAAAGACTTAAAGGTTGAGACCGAGTTTGCGTCTCTGACATGGGTAGGCAGACCGTTCCATAAAAATGGAGCTCTATAGGAGAAAGCCCTGCCTCCAGCTGTTTGCTTAGAAATTCTAGGGACAATTAGGAGGCCTGCGTCTTGTGACCGTAGCGTACGTGTAGGTATGTACGGCAGGACCAAATCAGAGAGGTAGGTAGGAGCAAGCCCATGTAATGCTTTGTAGGTTAGCAGTAAAACCTTGAAATCAGCCCTTGCTTTGACAGGAAGCCAGTGTAGAGAGGCTAGCACTGGAGTAATATGATCAAATTTTTTGGTTCTAGTCAGGATTCTAGCAGCCGTATTTAGCACTAACTGAAGTTTATTTAGTGCTTTATCCGGGTAGCCGGAAAATAGAGCATTGCAGTAGTCTAACCTAGAAGTGACAAAAGCATGGATTAATTTTTCTGCATCATTTTTGGACAGAAAGTTTCTGATTTTTGCAATGTTACGTAGATGGAAAAAAGCTGTCCTCGAAATGGTCTTGATATGTTCTTCAAAAGAGAGATCAGGGTCCAGAGTAACGCCGAGGTCCTTCACAGTTTTATTTGAGACGACTGTACAACCATTAAGATTAATTGTCAGATTCAACAGAAGATCTCTTTGTTTCTTGGGACCTAGAACAAGCATCTCTGTTTTGTCCGAGTTTAATAGTAGAAAGTTTGCAGCCATCCAACTTCCTTATGTCTGAAACACATGCTTCTAGCGAGGGCAATTTTGGGGCTTCACCATGTTTCATTGAAATGTACAGCTGTGTGTCATCCGCATAGCAGTGAAAGTTTACATTCCATTGTCCTGGGTGGAAGGCAAAGCACAGGATACGCTTCTAGAAAGTCATATTCCTGGTCGTACTGATGGTGAGTTGACGTTGCTCTTATATTCAGTAGTTCCTCCCAAATGTATGTAATGAAACCTAAGATTACCTGGGGTACGAATGTAAGAAATAACACGTAAAAAAATAAAAAAATACTGCATAGTTTCCTAGGAACGCGAAGTGAGGCGGCCATCTCTGTCGGCCCGGTAGTAGACCATGAATTAATCATAATGCTTAAATATAGCATGAGTTTTCCATGTATTTGCGACACCATTTTTTAAATGGCAAACTGCGACAGAGCATCTAAATGTCGAACTGGAACACCTAATGCGCTGAGAAGTTTCTGGCCAGAATTGATCCTCTAAGTCATTACGCTGACATGAGACACATTTGATAGAACTACCGAAAGTAACTCAATTGTAGTACCAAACCATTTTTTATGTTCAAGTATCAAAAAAGTACAGAAGTATAATGTGCATAACTAGGAGAAAGGAGATGTTATTGGGACATACCCTTTGAAGCTCAATGAAGGATATTTCGCGAGAAAGCTGCCTGTAATGACTCATAGCTTCCTGTTATCTGTGGTTATATCCATTATGCTGACTACACTTCCTGCACCTAACATCAGTAACGGGCAGCATACACCCATTCTGTGATGCCTGGGTGGGTACTGTCAAGGTCTTTATTCTGAGATACAATACCAAGGTTTTAACAATAAAAACCCACTACTGGGGATGCCATGGTTGGTACTTGGTACCGCATAAAAATGACACTGTAACCTCACATGTTGTCAGTGTCATTCCCATACTGATGACAGTTGTGTCCCAGTCTCAGGCCTGGCCTGTGCTCACTGAAAGGAGAAGACCTGATTGGTGATCGTACCAGACAGGCACAGGGAAGACCCTGGCCTACCTGGCTTCACATCCACATGTATGCAGTTTTACACCATGGAAAAATATAATAACATTCAACCTTTATTTGGCAAGTCAGTTAAGTTAATACATCTTATTCACAAATGACGGCCTACCCCGGAAAATGCTGAGCCAATTTGTGCGCCACCCTAAGGGACTCTCAATCACAACTGGATGTGATACAGCCGGGATTCGAACTAAACAAGAACATAAGGGGTAGAGGTCAATTTTGGATTGAGCAATGGATTGAAATTACACCAGTATGGGCTCCCAAGTGGGCAGCGGTCTAAGTCACTACATCTCAGTGCAAGAGTATAGACATTTGCTGTATTTCTTACACTGATTGTATGTGTGCCCACATACATACATATGAAGTCAGAAGTTTACATACACTTAGGTTGGAGTCATTAAAACCCGTTTTTCAACCACTCAACACATTTCTTGTTAACAAACTATAGTTTTGGCAAGAATGTTAGGACATCTACTTTGTGCATGACGCAAGTAATTTTTCCAACAATTCTTTTACAGGCAGATTATTTCACTTATAATTCACTGTATCACAATTCCAGTGGGCAGAAGTTTACATACACTAACTTGACTGTGCCTTTAAACAGCTTGGGAAAATTCCAGAAAATAATGTAATGGCTTTAGAAGCTTCTGGTAGGCTAATTAACATTATTTGAGTCAGTTGGAGGTATACCTGTGGATGTATTTCGAAGCCTACCTTCAAACTCAGTGCCTCTTTGCTTGACATCATGGGAGAATCAAAAGAAATCAGCCACAACCTCAGAAAAAGTCTGGTTCATCCTTGGGAGAAATTTCGAAACGCCTGAAAGTACCACGTTCATCTGTACAAACAATAATGCGCAAGTATAAGCACCATGGGACCACGCAGCCGTCATACCACTCAGGAAGGAGACGCATTCTGTCTCCTAGAGATGAATGTACTTTGGTGCGAAAAGTGCAAATCAATCCCAGAACAATAGCAAAGGATCTTGTGAAGATGCTGGAGGAAACAGGTACAAAAGTATATACGTCCACAGTAAAACAAGTCCTATATCGACATAACCTGAAAGGCCACTCATCAAGGAAGAATCCACTGCTCCGAAACTGCCATAAAAAGCCAGACTACAGTTTGCAACTGCACATGGGGACAAAGATCATACTTTTGTAGAAATGTCCTCTGGTCTGATGAAACAAAAATAGAATAATAATAATATATGCCATTTAGCGGACGCTTTATCCAAAGCGACTTACAGTCATGTGTGCATACATTCTATGTAAGGGTGGTCCTGGAATTGAACCCACTACCTCCTGGCGTTACAAGCGCTATGCTCTACCAAATGAGCTACAGAAGGACCACATAGAACTGTTTGGCCATAATGAGCATTGTTATGTTTGGGAGGGAAAAGGGGTGGCTTGCAAGCCAAAGAACACCATCCCAACCGTGAAGCACGGGGGTGGCACTATCATGTTGTGGGGGTGCTTTGCTGAGGGGGCTGGTGCACTTCACAAGATAGATGGCATCATGAGGTTGGAAAATTATGTGGATATATTGAAGCCTGTATACCACCCCTACCTTGTCACAACCTTGGCTCAAATGCATTAAGAAGGAAATAAATTCCACAAATGAACTTTTAACAAGGCACACCAGGTGACTACCTCATGAAGCTGGTTGAGAATGCCAAGAGTGTGCAAAGCCGTTATCAAGGCAAAGGGTGGCTGCTTTGAAGAATCTCAAATATAAAATATATTTTGAATTGTTTAACACTTTTTTTGGTTACTACATGATTCCATATGTGTTCTTTTATTGTTTTATGTCTTCACTATTATTCTAAATGTAGAAATTGGTAAAAAATAAAAGAAAAACCCTTGAATGTGTAGGTGTATCCACATTTTTGACTCATGCTGTTGTCGTGTCTTTGCTATCATTAACTGAAGACTGATAGTTTTTATCAAAGATTATCTGTAATTAGTTACTATGCGATCAACTGACTAATCACGTAACTAATTAACTAGGAAATCGGGGCACCAAGGAAAATATTCAAATGACAAAGTTATCATTTCCTAAAATTAATTGATCAGATAAATCATCTGAAAAGTTGTCTTCGGTAGAATTGTTGGTTAGTCTCATTCCAAACGTCGTAAATTGTTGGTTATCTGCACGAACCCGGTCTTGCTATGATTCATCCATACATCAATTGTCTTAAATGATTCATTTATTACTAAGTAATTCACAGAAATGCATAAGTAACAGGAAAATGTGCCGTAGTGGGCTGAACCGGCATGGCGGCTGGTTAAACAAAGGGGAAAATGGGGGTCGACCAAGAAGTCACTGCAGAGTGATAATTATAACAATTAAAATGCTAATCCTTTACACATGAACGCTCACTCATTCGGGAACAATTGCAATCGATATATATATTTATGCTCAGTGTGTCTTGATCGCTGGTGAAAAGTTTGTCTTTCGTAGAATTGTCCGTCTCTCTCTGTCTTGGATTTAGAGGGGATAGTTCAAAGTGACATTCGTTATAGAATGAATGTTTAGGATTTGTCGTTCTTCGCGTTCAACGTTACCCGAATTCCTAAGCTGCAGACTAGTAATTCATATCAGACTTGTTCTCATTCTGTCGGTTATCAATAGTCTAAGAGTTTAACCACATAATGGTTAAGATTCTGCTACCTTTAGCCATCTCGTAATTGAGGTAAGCTCTGTCTACAAACTTAATCCCCCTCCTTATGGAGAAAAACATGGTCTGGTGATAAATTTTCTCAAAGTTGGGTTTATTCGGAATGCAGGAAAGGGCATTCCCAGGATGCCTGACCCCCAACTGTGCTCAGGGGCGGTCCTCTGATTTAGTTAACTCCAATTCCCTTTTTGAGTTTTCCTTCATTCAACAGTCCAAAATCACATTGTAAAATTGTGTTAACAGTATCATACTCACTCATTCATCTTATACAACACCAGCTGTAATCCTCATATCTGGGGCTATTATATAAACAGCATTATGGTAATGTGGCCACACCGTCTCCCATGAGCTTTCCAAGTTGTGACAAACGGACCAGTTCGTAGCTGGATTCTTCACCGATCTTTTACACTTCTCCGGAACATGAAATTGGTTCGTACCTCAAGTTCTATGAGGTGGAAGGATTTCCTTTGTCTCCATGAAAAACTATCTCTATAACTGTGTCCATGAGGTCTTTCAGGAATTCTGACCTCTGACCACAGCAGCCTAGTTGAAGGAGGCAAGGGGGAGGCAAGGGGGAGGCAGGGAGAGGGGGATTGTCTTGCTATACCCAAAAAGGCCAACATTGGTGACACTGTATGTTTGAATTCAAGACCAGATTGATCTCAGTTTGTCAGTGTCAGAGTATTCTCGTTTCAGTCATTTGTGTGGTATTTAAAAATATTCAGGCAATGTCTTCTGTAGTTTAAATGAGGTAGAATTGCATGAAATATTTTTTAAAATACATGTTTTTTCCTAGAACCTGATAAAGAATTCCCCATGTAGAAATCCTAAAAATGCCTCTGCTCAGCTGTAGCCTGTACTACATAACACATGTTATTGGCTTTACTATAAGGGGGCATTTTCTTCAACAAGTACATTTACCACACATCGAACTGCATCTTAGTGCACAGATTTGTATACCTAAAATTATAGTGTGTGGGGCGTTGGGGGATTGAGGGGGAGGTATGTAAAGACCTAGAGTGGGATTCAATCCAATTGAGGGTTTATATGAATTGTAGGTTTTAAAGGCAATTTTCATTCGAGCTGGCATATGCAGTGTTTACTGTGAATGGGATTCGAGGGACAATTGCCTTATAAAGACCCAGTGCAGTCCAATCTTGATTTTTACTGTGTTTTATATATATATATTTCCACAATGAGGTTGGAATAATAGTGAAATAGTGAAAATGATGAAAATTCCCTTTTAGTGTAACAGGTTATTGAAAAGGCTGTCTGAAATTTCATCCTGTTTAGGTAGGATGGGGTTTGGCCTGCCTGATCCGCCCTTTTTTCAATTTTTCGCCTAAAATGACATACCCAAATCTAACTGCATGTTGCTAAGGACCTGAAGCAAGTATATGCATATTCTTGATACCATTTGAAAGGAAACATTACTTTGAAGTTTGTGGAAATGCGAAGGGAATGTAGGAGAATATAATACATTAGATCTGGTAAAAGATGATACAATGGTGAAAAAAACGAAGCTTTTTTGTACCATCTTTGAAATGCAAGATAAAGGGCATAATGAATGTCTCGCCCAGGCGCAATTTAGACTTTGGCCAGTAGATGGCAGCACTGTATGTGCAAAGTTGTAGAGGTATCCACTGAAATCTTGCATATATATTCAAAATGTTGTGTCAAGACTGCCCAAATGAGCCTAATTGGTTTATTCATACATTTTCAAGTTCATAATTGTGCACACTCCTCAAACAATAGCATGGCATTCTTTCACTCTAAATACTACTGTAAATTGTACATTGCAGTTATATTAACAATGAATTAAGCTTTCTGCCCGTATCAGATATGTCTATGTCCTGGGATTTTTGTTTTGTTTCTTACAACCTCATGCTAATCACATTAGCCTACGTTAGCTCAACAGTCCTGTGGACAGGAAACCTTTCCTGAAGAAGTTTTTAAAGGCAATTTGCGATTGAGCTGGCATATACAGCGTTTACTGTGAATGGGATTCCGCGCATGAGGTACAATTGCCTTTAAAGACCCAGTGCAGTCGAAATTTGATTTTACTGTGTTTTATATATATTTCCACACTACAAGTTAGGAATAATAGTGAAATTGTGAAAATGATGATAATTCCCTTTTAGTGTAACAGCTTATTGAAAAGGCGGTGGGATGTTTAGGTGGGATGGGGTTTTGGCCTGCCTGGTGTCATCACTAGGATGTGCCAATAAGAGCTAGTTTTCAGTTGTCCCCTCCTCACTCAGTCCAATCCCAGATGGTCCTAGCAAAAATGTAGCTTGAGAAATTGCTCTTTGCTAGGATTATTACTCTTTTGGGACCATTTTAATTGAAAAGAATCACATTAATAAGGTACTTAATTGTTATCCAGAAATGTTTTTAATATTGAGATAAAAAATGACTGCATTGGACATTTTATGAGCTGCAGTGCTTATAACCCACTATCAGATTGGATTGGCTAGATATGGCTCGGGGGAAACATACCTCAATCCTGGGATAAGAAATATGTTTTCCCTCCGAATTGTCCGATAATCCCAACTGTTACACAGAGAAGAATGAACAACTGCTACTGTGGAGCCTGAGGACAAAGTTCTAATCTTCTTCATAGGCAAGAATAGTGTTGCACAACATGACGGCTAGCAAGACATTGAGAGGAAACTATATATTTATTCCTTGTCCGATTCAAGAGGCACTTCATGTAAATCTGACCGAATTAGATCGGTATAACATTGGACAGTTGTAAAGGATATACAGTATATGGTAGTAGCTCTACATTTCTGATAGCCGTTGTGAAAAGTCAACAACCTAAGGGGGGGTTAGGAGTCTTAACCGTGGCAGAATGCCATTGCAGAAACACAACATGATAAACCAAGGACAAGGGAATTATCAAAATGACAGAGACATGCCAAGTCATCATTTTAGCATTTCCTGTGAGTCATGCACTCATTATATGGCTCAAACAAATGTCAACTTGACTGCTTTTGGTTTGGATTAGAAAATTGTATGTCCCAATGAATATTTACAGGAAAACGAAACTTATCTCTGTCCTACCACACGCCTCGCCCTTTCCATTCCAGTGCCACTCCCCATGTAGCAGAGACAAAGAGAAAGATGAGGCGAGATAGAGAGATAATAGTTTTGATTTGTGTAATCATGTGTGTAATTATGTGTGTAATTATCTGCTTAGTTCTCTGGTTGAGGTCTTTAGCTTTTTAGCTTTTTGTAACAGTTTTGTGCTTTGCCATTGATTTTAAATTGAACCTTTTTATTTATTTGCATGTGGAAAAAAAGTGTATTAGTTTATGGTCTGGCATGAGGCAAAGGGTACGTGTACCTTATTAAGCCCGCATACCCATTAAGACCATTTCAATAGTTGGTTTCAAAGAAAACAATTGATGTTTCAAGCAGTTCATGTGGTTTTCTAAGCCGAGCAGATGTTTTATTATTAAGTTATTTACAGTTACAAAAAGTATTTAGTCAGACACCAATTGTGCAAGTTCTCCCACTTAAAAAGACAAGAGAGGCCTGTAATTTTCATCATAGGTACACTTCAACTATGACAGACAGAATCTGATTTTTTTTTTTGGAAATGACATTGTAGGATTTTTAATGAATTTATTTGCAAATGATGGTGGAAAATAAGTATTCGGTCAATAACAAAAGTTTATCTCAATACTTTGTCATTGCCAACAGGGTATATAACAGAGGTCAAATGTTTTCTGTAAGTCTTCACAAGGTTTTCACACACTGTTGCTGGTATTTTGGCCCATTCCTCCATGCAGATCTCCTCTAGAGCAGTGATGTTTTGGGGTTGTTGCTGGGCAACACAAACTTTCAACTCCTCAAGATTTTCTATGTGGTTGAGATCTGGAGACTGGCTAGGCCACTCCAGGACCTTGAAATGCTTCTTACAAAGCCACTCCTTCGTTGCCCGGGCGGTGTGTTTGGGAACATTGTCATGCTGAAAGACCCAGCCACGTTTCATCTTCAATGCCCTTGCTGATGGAAGGTTTTCACTCAAAATCTCACAATACATGGCCCCATTCATTCTTTCCTTTACACGGATCAGTCGTCCTGGTCCCTTTGCAGAAAAACAGCCCCAAAGCATGATGTTTCCACCCCCATGCTTCACAGTAGGTATGGTGTTCTTCGGATGCAACTCAGCATTCTTTGTCCTCCAAACACGACGAGTTGAGTTTTTACCAAAAAGTTATATTTTGGTTTCATCTGACCATATGACATTCTCCCCATCTTCTTCTGGATCATCCAAATGCTCTCTAGCAAACTTCAGACGGGCCTGGACATGTACTGGCTTAAGCAGGGGGACACGTCTGGGACTGCAGGATTTGAGTCCCTGGCGGCGTAGTGTGTTACTGATGGTAGGCTTTGTTACTTAGGTCCCAGCTCTCTGCGGGTCATTCACGGGGTGAGATCTTGCGTGGAGCCCCAGATCGAGGGAGATTATCAGTGGTCTTGTATGTCTTCCATTTCCTAATAATTGCTCCCACGGTTGATTTCTTCAAACCAAGCTGCTTAGCTATTGCAGATTCAGTCTTCCCAGCCTGGTGCAGGTCGACAATTTTGTTTCTGGTGTGCTTTGACAGCTCTTTGGTCTTGGCTATAGTGGAGTTTGGAGTGTAACTGTTTCAGGTTGTGAACAGGTGTCTTTTATACTGATAACAAGTTCAAACAGGTGGCATTAATACAGGTAACGAGTGGAGGACAGAGGAGCCTCTTAAAGAAGAATTTACAGGTCTGTGAGAGCCAGCAATCTTGCTTGTTTGGAGGGGACCAAATACTTATTTTCCAGCATAATTTTCAAATAAATTCATTAAAAATCCAACAATGTGATTTTCCTGGATTTTTTTCTTCTCGTTTTGTCTGTCATAGTTGAAGTGTACCTATGACAAATTACAGGCCTCATCGTTTTAAGTGGGAGAACTTGCACAATTGGTGGCAGACTAAATATTTTTTGCATTTACATTACATTTAAGTCATTTAGCAGACGCTCTTATCCAGAGCGACTTACAAATTGGTGCATTCAACTTATGACATCCAGTGGAACAGCCACTTTACAATAGTGCATCTAAATCTTTTAAGGGGGGTGAGAAGGATTACTTTATCCTATCCTAGGTATTCCTTAAAGAGGTGGGGTTTCAGGTGTCTCCGGAAGGTGGTGATTGACTCCGCTGTCCTGGCGTCGTGAGGGAGTGTGTTCCACCATTGGGGAGCCAGAGCAGTGAACAGTTTTGACTGGGCTGAGCGGGAACTGTACTTCCTCAGTGGTAGGGAGGTGAGCAGGCCAGAGGTGGATGAACGCAGTGCCCTTGTTTGGGTGTAGGGCCTGATCAGAGCCTGGAGGTACTGAGGTGCCGTTCCCTCACAGCTCCGTAGGCAAGCACCATGGTCTTGTAGCGGATGCGAGCTTCAACTGGAAGCCAGGAGAGAGCGGAGGAGCGGGGGTGACGAGAGAACTTGGGAAGGCTGGAACACCAGACGGGCTGCGGCATTCTGATGAGTTGTAGGGGTTTAATGGCACAGGCAGGGAGCCCAGCCAACAGCGAGTTGCAGTAATCAAGACGAGATGACAAGTGCCTGGATTAGGACCTGCGCCGTTTCCTGTGTGTGAGGCAGGGTCGTACTCTGCGGGATGTTGTAGAGCATGAAATACAGGAACGGGACACCTACTTTGATGTTAGTTGAGAACGACAGGGTGTTGTCCAGATCACGCCAAGGTTCTTAGCGCTCTGGGAGGAGGACACAATGGAGTTGTCAACCGTGATGGTGAGATCATGGAACGGGCAGTCCTTCCCGGGAGGAAGAGGAGCTCCGTCTTGCTGAGGTTCAGCTTGAGGTGGTGATCCGTCATCCACACTGATATGTCTGCCAGACATGCAGAGATGCGATTCGCCACCTGGTCATCAGAAGGGGGAAAGGAGAAGATTAATTGTGTGTCGTCTGCATAGCAATGATAGGAGAGACCATGTGAGGTTATGACAGAGCCAAGTGACTTGGTGTATAGCGAGAATAAGAGAGGGCCTAGAACAGAGCCCTGGGGACACCAGTGGTGAGAGCGCGTGGTGAGGAGACAGATTCTCGCCACACCACCTGGTAGGAGCGACCTGTCAGGTAGGACGCAACAAGCATGGGCCGCGGGAGATGCCCAACTCGGAGAGGGTGGAGAGGAGGATCTGATGGTTCACAGTATCGAAGGCAGCCGATAGGTCTAGAAGGATGAGAGCAGAGGAGAGAGAGTTAGCTTTAGCAGTGCGGAGCGCTCCGTGATACAGAGAGAAGAGCAGTCTCAGTTGAATGACTAGTCTTGAAACCTGACTGATTTGGATCAAGAAGGTCATTCTGAGAGAGATAGCGGAGAGCTGGCCAAGGACGGCACGTTCAAGAGTTTTGGAGAGAAAAGAGAGAAGGGATACTGGTCTGTAGTTGTTGACATCGGAGGGATCGAGTGTAGGTTTTTTCAGAAGGGTGCAACTCTCGCTCTCTTGAAGACGGAGGGACGTAGCCAGCGGTCAGGGATGAGTTGATGAGCGAGGTGAGGTAAGGAGAAGGTCTCCGGAAATGGTCTGGAGAAGAGAGGAGGGGATAGGGTCAAGCGGGCAGGTTGTTGGGCGGCCGTCGTCACAAGAACACTTGTGTGGAGGCGACTCTCAGATAAACACATTTTTCAGACATATTTAGTACCTTACTGTCAAATTAAGAGATTAGTGTATTAATTTATGCACATGGTAACATACTGACATGGGAAATAATTACTATTGCTTGCCAATTGAAATATGGGCTTCTCATGCTGGCAGTTGCACCATGTGTTAATACAGTAGCAACATAACTTGGTGAATCACAACATGGCTGAGGCATGGCGTGGGAGCCTGCCGAGCCAGCCGATGCTTGTGAGCCTCTCAAGCCAGCTGAGGCATGGGAGCCTGAGAGCATCCCCGGTTGCTTCGGCAGCGGGACCCAACGTCACCAACAAAAACCAAAAACTCCCTGATGCTTCCAATTGTGGTGTCTGCATTCTGTAATGGTTCCGTGACTACAGACGCTGGGAGACGGAAAGCAAGTACAGGGTGAGGATGTATTAATAAATAGACATGAAACTAAACAAGAACAGCGTCTGGACAAGAGAAACTAAACAACATCAATGCAGACACGGGAATGAAACTGAAGTGACAGATATAGGGGAGGCAATCAATGATGTGATGGAGTCCAGGTGAGTCCCATGAAGCACTGGTATACGTAATGATAGTGACAGGTGTGCGCTATGATGAGCAGCCTGGCGACCTCGAGTGCCAGAGAGGGGGAGCGGGAGCAGATATGACAAAAAGCACCCTCTTTATATAGAATGCATGTCACGCCTTGGTCTTAGTATTTTGTGTTTTCTTTATTATTTGGTCAGGCCAGGGTGTGACATGGGTTTATGTTGTTGTATGTCGTATTGGGGTTTTGTATTATTGGGATTGCGGTTGAGTAGGGGTGTTGTATAGGCTTGGCTGCCTGAGGCGGTTCTCAATCAGAGTCAGGTGATTTTCGTTGTCTCTGATTGGGAACCGTATTTAGGTAGCCTGGTTTCGCTTTGTATTTCGTGGGTGATTGTTCCTGTCTCTGTGTAGTTTCACCAGATAGGCTGTAATAGGTTTCACGTTCCGTTTGTTGTTTTTGTATATGTTTAAGTTATTTCATGTATCACAATCTTTGTTCATTAAAGACATGAGTAACCACTACGCTGCATTTCGGTCCGACTCTCTTTTGACAAACGAAGAACGCCGTTACAATGCAAATGGAAATAAATAAATATTGTTCAATATTATCATATTGTAATATATAGTTTATATTTATACCCCAGACCATTGGTTTTCTAATCATTTATGAGTAAACTTAGCTATTATTTGTTTTGACCATAACTATTTGCTGTTCCTATTGAGCCCAGTTTGCATTGAAATCCATAATATTCAATAAACCTGAGCATAAATATGTTTTTTCTTCAGATGTAAGTTACACATATTATGCATCTATCTATGGTAGCTTTACCAAGATTAAAAGCAATTAGGAACCCCCATCTGAGAACCACATCACTGGTTATAAACATGTTACTGAGGAGTAACATGGAAGTGAATTCTACTTCCAAGATGGACTGTCACATTTTTGACACGTATTGTCTACACATATTGTGACATATCTTGTCTATCTTTAAGTAGACAGATAATTCTACGGGAGTCTCTGGGATTTAGCAGTCATGGAAATAAAAGTTCTGAAAACATGTCGCCTCACTATTTTAAAGAAAAGGTGGAGAACAAGCTATACGATGAAAAACAGTGTAGGCAAACTTCATGCAAATTTGTGGCAAATAGTGTGTTACAAAATGTTGCCAGAAATTTGCAAATGTTTGCCACTAGTGTTGAATCTGCAGAAAATCTTTGGCAACAATCTTTATTGCCACTGAGTGCCAAACAGTTCACCAGAGTTTTTTTCTTCTGGCAAACAATTCTCTAAAGAATCTTTTAAATCTCTGGCAAACCTGCGGCAACAATATTTATTGCCACTAGTGGCAAACAGTTTACCTGAAAACGTTTCTAACCGATGACAACAAATCACGGGGATTAGAGAAATCTGTAGGAAAATGGAAACCAAATTATCTAGCTAGTTACCTACCAAAGTTGTCCAGTGAGTGTCTAACTTATTAATTAAACTCCCTAATACACTTTCAAATTGTGTTAGCTAATTCATGCCTAGATAGCAATGTCATGTTTTTTGGGATAAAGTGAAACACATTTTGTTGATACCAGTTTCAATCTATCAGCGCCACTGACTGGCTAGCGCTTAGTTTGCTGTCTAGCGCTTAGCTAGCTAACGTTGGCTATCATATTTTTGCACAATTAATGTGATAGCTAGCTAGGTAACTAATGATTTGCCTAAACACATATTTTTTAGGTGAATACGTTGCTGTCTTTTAATAGCATGTCAGTATGCTAGTGTCACTGGTCAGTAGCACAACAGCTAAGGTAGCAACAATATGAGCTGACTTGACACCAAAACAAAACGTAACTTGCAGATGGATACCCTTCCCCTACCCGTGCTGTTGGAAGAGGTTGTATTGGGAGGAGGATGCATCAACACCCAGGAAAGATGTTTGTGGCAGTGGTGTAAAGTACTTAAGTAAATACTTTAAAGTTCAAGTACTACTTAATTAATTTTTGTACTTTACTATTTATATTTTTGACAACTTTTACTTCACTACATTCCCAGTGAAAATGAAGTATTTTTTACCCCTACATTTCCCTGGCACCCAAAAGTACTCGTTACATTTTGGATGCTTAGCAGGAACAATTCACGCACATCCCTGGTCTCTCTACTGTCTTTGATCTGGCGACTAAACACAAATGGTTTGTTTCTGAATGATGTTGGAGTGTGTCCCTGGCTATCCTTACATTTTAAAAACACAAACAGTTGTGCCATCTGGTTTGCTCAATATAAGGAATTTTAAATGATTAATACTTTTACTTTTGATACTTTAGTACATTTTTGCAATTACATTTACTTTTGATACTCAAGTATATTTAAAACCAAATACTTTTAGACTTTTACTCAAGTATTAAGTTACTGGGTGACTTTCACTCCTATTACATTTCCTATTTAAGGTATTTTTACTTTTTCTCAAGTAAGACAATTGGGTACTTTTTCCACCACTGGTTTGTGGTGCACTCACTCATAACACTTTCTAGTGATAAAGTAGTGTAATCTTTAAGGGTGATAAGGTAAGAAAAATGCAGAAATGATTCTCATAAATATAGCCCACACATTCAATCTTTGTAATAATTAGATATTTCATTTCTTTAAACTAGTAGCTATCTCATCTTGATCATGTGTTGTTCCTTCTCTCTTTCTAGAAGGCAAAAAGAATGATTGAGGCCTTCAATCAAACTGAGAACAGTGAAATATGTGTGCACTAGGTCAAGACTTCTACATTCATGGTAAGTTATCAATAATACATTTTGGAAAAATAATATGAATTGTCATATTAGGCATAATAACTAAATGTTATGTTGTTTTTCTTCCACCTGAGTCAGGAAGAAGAGACAACCAGTAGACAACTTTCTCTTAAAGTTGCACTGCAGAAATCGCTCTGCCATTTCCTGGTTACTAAAATTCTAATAGTTTGCCTAATTTCAGTTTGACAAAACAAGCACGTATAGTGT